>NC_053398.1:104021824-104321824 GCF_905171765.1 Bufo bufo
TGTAAAGCACAAAGATGAACCACAAAAATGAATGCTAGGATTTTAAGAGAAAGAGAGATTCCTGATAGTTACCATGGTTAGCATGGTGGCTCAGTGGTTAGCACTGGTCCTAGGTTTTAATCAGACCAAGGACAACTTCTGCATGGAGTTTGTAAGTTCTGCCAGTGTTTGCATGGTTTAAATCTACACACCAAGGGACTGCGGGTCCCTATCTTAGATGCCGCATGAAAGATATGACATTTGCGGTTTGTTATTAATATTTTACTCACTTATATAGCGCTGACATATTCACAGACATTATCATTGTTTGCTGTCTCCACAGTCTAAATTCCCTTTTACTATGTCTTTGGAGTGTAGGAGGAAACCTGAATACCCAGACGAACCCCACGTAAACACGGGGAGAACATACAAACTCCATGCAGATGTTGTCCTTGGTCAGATTTGAACCCCGGACCCCAGCACTTGAAGGCACCAATGCTGCCTATTTGTACAATTGTTCGTTCCCAATAACTGTCCTGACTATCACCCCGTCTAGATGGGCTCTTAGCCACCACCACAATCCCAGCAGTATTCAGACCACTGTAACCCTTCAGTAGCAATGTACGAGTAAGCGGTCGTCATAGACTGTGCTGATGCCTAGTCTCGAAGAGCAGCCATTCGCCATTCTAAGGGCTGTATTACATTAAAAGATCAGGCAGACGGTTATCGAGGGGGAAGCGTTCCTTCCAGGTATCGCCTGCTCTTCAGTGGAGGAGACCGCTGCTATTACATGCAGTGATCTCTTCCACAGTATCGGGAGAAGTGATCGCTAATGCCATCGCTCGTCTCCATACTGACTAGTTGTTTGCCGGCAGCAGAGCATGATTAAACAGCACAATCTATCGCCAGAAAACGATGATTTTTAAGCATGCTAAAAAATCTGGATTACCCAATGAACAAGCTCGTTCGAGCAGACAATCTGCTGGTGTAATACAGCCCTAAAGGGGCAGGTAAGAAGAGATGCAGCAGGGAAATGGAGGGAAGGTGAATATTTATACAGTTTTAAAGGGTTCTGTCAGTCCCTACATGTTATAGAGGACCTAGGACACTAAACATACCACAAAGTGTCCTCTACGACACCAGCAGTAATCCGTGGGGAAAACGTGGAAGTGTTTCCCTGCTGCCGCTCCAGCACCGGAAAAGAGGTAATTATTACACAGTGCGCAGGTAACTCTGTGAAATGAAGGAGAGGACAGGTCCTCCGTGGTAAGATATACTCTTTGTATCTAAGAATTGATGATCATCCTCTGCTAACTCAGAATTTCCTAACAGGGAGTATGAAAATGTGTTTTCTAACCCAGGCAACTACTTAAAAGGAAGTCTGTCAGCAGCTTTGCTGAACAAAACGGCTTACAGATATAGACAGGAAGTAATACACACGTCTGAGGCTACTTTAACACTAGTGTTTTTTGCGGATCTGTCATGGATCTGCAAAAACGCTTCCGTTACAATAATACAAACGCATGCATCTGTCATGAACGGATCTGGTTGTATTATGTCTTCTATAGCCATGATCCGTTTTCTATTGTGCCGGATTGTGGCCGAGAAAACCGTTTGGCTCCGCTTCGTCAGGCGGACAGCAAAGCGCTGCAGGCGCTAGTGTAAAAGTAGCCTGATTCTGCTTTTAATCAATAGACTGCTGTAAGAGAAAACTCTGAATGCTGCTGGCTCTGCTCCCACAAGTGCACCGGGGCAGGCCTGCAGTCCTTCAGGCTCAGTACATTAGCAGCTCCACAGCGCCTCCCCTCTGCTGTGAGTTACTGGTGTACTATCCAACCAGGAGACACATCCAGCCACCACTTACAGTAAGGCTCCATTCACATGTCCGCAAATGGGTCCGCATCCGTTCCGCAATTTTGCGGACCCATTCATTCTCTATAGGGACGGAATGGATGCGGACAGCACACAGTGTGTGTACAGCTGCGTACAAGAATAGGCATTTCTAAAGGGGTGCCGGGCAATTTGCGGGTCCACAACACACCACGGACGTGTGAATGGAGCCTAAAGGATAGGGGCTGTGGAGTTACTCATACGCTCAGTCTGTGAGGCCCCGTCCAAGTGCTATTGCGGGAGTGGCGCCTGCGGCATTCAAAATTAATTTTTACAGCGATTCACTGATTCAAAGCAGGGACAGAGATATGTATTACCTCCAAGCGACACTGCCTTCTCAATCAGCTAATCGGCGAAGGTCCTGGATGTCGGACCCCACCGATCAGATACTGATGACCTATGCTGAGGATAGGTCATCAATAAATAAATAAAAATACTTGGAAAACCTTTTTAACTGTTCTATTATTTCCTTTGTGATCAGCGGCACTAGAAGTGTCTGGAAGTCAAGCCTCATCTTCCTGCTATACTGAAAAAAATGCACATTTGTCCAAGCTGAACATTCATAATCAGTTTGATTATATAACAAACTTACCTGGACATGGTGAACCTAAAGGTGTAGTCACTTGTTGCTGTCATATCACGCTTATTGCCTCGATGTGACTGCAACATGTGAACACAGCTAGGCTTAACCCACCTGTCATCAGATCCTGGTCAACATAGTCTCCATTTCTAAATGCTTATGCAATAAATAAATCCTACCTAAGGTAAATTCCCATTGCTGGTTGCCCAGGGATCTCTCTGGTACAACCTCCAGATCCAGCATTGGCTCAGGGCAGGGAGATTCTTGGAGGTCAGCTGAGATCCAGAATGTTGCCACGTCTGAACCTGCAAAGACATAGGAAGAACCACAGGTGATCATCAGACATTGGGCTTTCATTCATGTGGATGCGGAGTCTAGGTCAGATAAATGGATCCAGAAAAACGCAGCTAGAAGTCTCCATAAATGCTACAAAACAAGCCATTCTTCATTTTTACGGACATGCTCGAGGTTTAATTATTATCAGTTATATTTCTATTCCAGTTACTACCGTGAGTTTCTAATTATACCGTTGTCTGTAATGGAAACAGCGTACCGCCTGTAGTGACGACTTTTCTGTCTGCACCAGCAAATGTATTCATTACAATAGAAAGTGAGGAGACAGACTCAGATTAACGGTTCATTGTGTGCAAATTAGATGTAATCATTTCCTATGCACCGAAGTTTAGCAAGAAGGGTAAAGGTGGATTTAGACAAACCGATAATCATCTAGATTCCCGGGAACGACCATTCCTGCGAATGTTTGTTATCGATAATCTGACCATCTAAATGTGCCGCCGATCACCTGATGACCAAGCATTGAGTGATCCTGTCGTCGGTCATGCAGGCACCACCGATCAGCAGAACGTGCCGTCTAAAGGCCCATTCACACAACCGTATTTATGGGTCCGCATCCGATCCGTGTGCTGGCCGCATCCGTGCTTCTGTTCCACAGCTCTGCAAACAAGATAGAGCATGTCCTATTCTTGTCTGCAGGCATATATGTTGGAATGTAGCCGGATCCCATTATAGTCGATCGGTTTCCGGCATTGAGAGGCAGTATCCGGCTATGCCAGATACGGTCACTCCAGAAGTCTGTTTCTCTGCCGGCACAGACTATGAGAGTAGCTGTATCTGGCATAACCGGATACGGACGTACAATGCTGGACCCCACTGCCTGGATAACCCGTTGCTTTCAGCCAGACAAATACATGCAGCGGTACTTGTCCAACCGAAAGCCGGCATTTATGCCGGATACCCGTCATGTCCCATTACAGTCAATGGGGACGTATCCGGCTATGCCGGACATGGCTACCCCAGTAGTCTGTTCCTCTGCTGGAGCAGGTTGCTGAAGATGTGAACCTACATTTCTCACCCCCTGAAACACTCACTACGTGGCCCATACCGGAGGGAGGATGATGGTGATAATGGGCATCTGCACAGTAACGAAAGAAACCCAGCAGCAAATGGTTTTACCTATTTATAGTTATTATATTATTAAAGGAATTTACCATCCATCGTCAGTAGTGACATATAACTAGGACATGACACCACATCCAGATCGGTTGGGGTCTGACCGTTAGGACCCTCTACCAATAGAATCCTCCTTCACAACCTAGCTCCATACACAATAAAGGACTGTCCAGTCATGACTCCAAAATTAGATGTCAGTATCTATAGGTGATAATTATATGCTATGTATTTCCCTCGGATCTCATTTTAATTTAAACTCATTAGGTCAGAGCTGTGATACAGAGAATCTCTGGTGGTCTGAGACACGCCTCCTACATAATCATTGGTTCCGTGAAGGAGGGCGCCTGCGCCATGCGCCAGCAGCCTCCATTCATTTCTCTATGGGGCTGGTGAAACTAGCTGAGCGCTGCCTCGGCTATTTCCGTAGAGCCCATAGAAGTGAATAAGAGCGGTGGCCGGTCATGCGCGGTGCGCTCCCATTCACTTCTATGGTGAGCGGCTTGTTGGTGGCCGGACCAGTGTCCTCTGGCCACCACCTTGCGGGGCTCCATTCTCAATATAGGTGCGGGTCCAGCGGTGGGACCGCACCAATAAGACAATGGGAGCATATCCTAGCAATATGCCCTCATTGTCCATGATGAGACAACCCCTTTAAGGTACTTTCACATCACGCGTTATTCTGGTAATGAGATCCAGCAGAGGATCTCAAAACGGGTCAAAACGGTTCCGTTTTATCCCCAATGCGCTCTGAATGGGAAGAGATCTGGTTCAGGAGGTCTTCCATTCCGCCAGCATTCTGTTTTGTGACTGGACTCAAAACTGCTCCAAGCTGTGGTTTTGTGTCCGGTCATTGAAACAGAACAAACAGAATTGTCAACTAAAAAAATGTAAGTCAATGTTGACTTATTAAGCTCTAAAAAACGGATCAGTCATCATTGACTTTCAATGTATTAAGTGACGGATTTGGTTTGTTCCGTTTTGATTTCACACAACGGAACGGAGCATAAGGATGTGGAATCAGAACTGAAACTGTTTTGGTCAGGTTTTTACATCCTCTGCCGGGTCTCAAACCTGAAAGCAAAGTGCGTATGTGACAGTCGTCCAAGCAGGAGGTGTCCTCCCGTCATACCTTGGGAACCTAGAAATCATTAACCTGTTGTGTAATTCCTGACCAGCAGATGTTTGTTCCGTTCGACAACCAATTCTTAAAGCTGTTCCAAAAATATCTTAGAAATTTCTTATTTGTCAGAATACTGGACGCAATGTGACAGGCTCATGAACGTTGTTACGGCAGGCTGCCATTTTGACTGATGTCCCCCAACCACCTCAAACAAAAGGGAGATATTGCGGACCCCCAGCAGGGGCTCAGGGGTCACATGTAGCTCTCAGGGCCTGATATGTATCACCATGTAATGAAGATCTAGGCAATATATCTAAGAAATGGCAGGGACCCCATTAACAACAATAAATTGAAGCCATATAATTAAAGGGGGCCTCTCACTCTCTGACAGGTCTGTTTTAGTAGCTACTTGCATTCCCCATGTAATAACAATTCTGGAGCATCTCTTCTTAGGAATCTATTGCTGTGCCATTTCCCTTTATTATTCCTGCTAGAAGTTTTGAATAAAGTAACTAGTAGTTTTCAATAATGGTCAGATGGGTGTTACCAGTTGGGGGGGGGGGGTCCTGCAGAGTCTGACGTTATCCAGTTCATTTTCAATGGGAGTTCCGGGAATAAGACCAAACGCTGGTCCCATAGAAGTCAATGGAGCGATGGCGGCCATGAGCGATGTGCTCTCATTCACTTAGAGACAGATGTGTGTCGCAGAGGTCTGACCTTGGTGGCATATCATACTGAAATGCTCCGATGCTCATATCAGGGGGGCCGGAGGGGTGAAAATGGGGGTATGTCCGGGTCCATGAACACGACGGTCCAGGAAACACAGCGTGCATGTCGGCTGCAGCTCCCCAGACCTAAACTGTCAAATAGTCAGTTCATATGGGATCGTGGCGCTATTGCAGTGTACTGACATGATGATGTGAGCACAGTACAAGAGACCCGTGATCAGAGGTCATAAATCACTACCATGTGTCAGTTCGGGTCAGGGGAGCTGAGGCCGACAAGTCCCCGTGTTTCCCGGACCGATCACGGTCGTGTGAATCAGCCTTTAATGGATTGGTAGATGCTCAGGATCAGTGGGGATCATCCCCTGCACTTCTAACAGTTCTTCCGTGGTCCTATGATGGACAGTATAAAGTGCGTAGTCGCTAAAGTCAGCCATTATCTGGTAAGTGTTAGGGCTAATGCACAAGATGGCGCTCGTTATGGAAACACGTCCCATGTGTCGGCCGCATCCCACCTGACCCAAACTGACTTGCCTCTTAGTCATTTACGACAGTTAGTTCAGTTCTGATCGCGGCTCTTTTGTTCTGCACTCAAAGATATCCCTTAGGGGGTTTTCTGGAATTTTAACACTGATGACCTGTCCTCAGGATAGGTCATCAATATCAGTTTTGGCGGGTCCGACACCCGGCACCCCCGCCCAATAAGCTGGTTGAAAAGAAGGCCGTGCTCTGTCGCGAGCGCTACCTTCACTTAATTATTTACTGCTCCACATTGACATCGCAGCGGTGAGCAGGTTGTAACTACAAGACGCGCCGTCCCACGTACAGCTCATTCCTATACACTTGAGCAAGAATGAGCCGTCCATAGAAAGTGAATGGATTGTAATTACCCCGGCTCACGATGCGCTGTCAATGGCGAGCAGGTAAACCAATGATCAACAGCTGATCAGCGGGGGGTCTGACACCGGCACTCCCACCATTCAGCTGTTGAGGATAGGTCTCAATATTAAAAAATTCAGGAAAATCCCCTTTAACATGCGATCCTCTAATCACTTGTTCCAAAGGCTCTCCAATCGAATACTAACGTAGTCATATGGGAGTTTGACAGGTTTCTTATTAAGCTCTGCCTCAGGTTCAATTGGAGGAAAAAGGGAACTGCCTCCCTCATCTAAACATTTAGGCTGGTTTCACACGGGCGTTGCGGGAAAAGGTGGGGTCGCGTTGCGGGAACATGCGCGATTTTTCCGCGCGAGTGCAAAACATTGTAATGCGGTTTTGCACTCGTGTGAGAAAAAATCGCGCTGTGTTTGGTACCCAACCCGAACTTCTTCACAGAAGTTCGGGCTTGGGAATCGGTGTTCTGTAGATTGTATTATTTTCCCTTATAACATGGTTATAAGGAAAATAATAGCATTCTGAATACTGAATGCATTGTAAACTAGCGCTGGAGGGGTTAAAAAATAATAAAATGATTTAACTCACTTAGTCCACTTGCTCGCGCTGCCCGGCATCTCTTCTGTCTTCATCTTTGCTGTGTGCAGGAACAAGACCTGTGGTGACGTCACTCGGTCATCACATGGTCCGTCACATGATCTTTTACCATGGTGATGATCATGTGATGACCCGTGAGTGACGTCACCACAGGTCCTGTTCCTGACACAAGCTAAGATGAAGACAGAAGAGATGCCGGCCTGCGCGAGCAAGTGGATTAAGGTGAGTTAAATAATTTTATTTATTTTTTAAACCCCTTCAGCGCTATTTTACTATGCATTCTGTATTCAGAATGCTATCTATTTTCCCTTATAACCATGTTTATAAGGGAAAATAATAATGATCGGGTCCCATTCCCCGATCGTCTCCTAGCAACCATGCGTGAAAATCGCACCGCACCCGCACTTGCTTTCGGATTGCTTGCGATTTTCACGCAGCCCCTTCACATCTATGGGCCTGCGTTTGCGTGGAAAACGCACAATGTAGAGCATGCTGCGATTTTCACGGAACGCACAAGTGATGCATGAAAATACCGCTCGTGTGCACCAGCCCCATAGAAATGATGGGTCCAGATTTAGTGCGGGTGCAATATGTTCACCTCCCCGCATTGCACCCGCGCGGAATACTCGCCCGTGTGAAAGGGGCCTAGATGCAGCAGTTACTACCGACTGATATCTGAGGGGTTAAATGCCCGGGATTGGAGTTTACTATGCGGTAAATTGGCTGGGTGTCATGTGTAACACATTCCAGCACCCGCCGTGTATGGAAGTGGGCTCAGCTCGTGATGTCGCTCGGTATGGTTAAATCACACACTTTGACATAATATATGTCCAGGATCGTTAAGCAGTTAAAGGGGTTTGCCCAGATGCAACAATTATCACCTACCCACAGAACAGATAAGTGTCTGATCACTGGTGGTCTCACCTCTGAGACCCCCTCCCATGATCAGGAGAAGAGGAATGCCATGTCCCTCCTCGCTGCACGGACCACAGTGAGGAGGAGCTTCAATGTATGCCGCGGCGGTTCCATTCATACTAAGGCTATTTGCGCAGCAATCTGCAACTTTTCCCTGCTCATGGCAGGTCTAAAAAAGGGGGCAAGGCGTTGGCGGGGACGGCAGAGCCGTGCCATTAATCATTTTCTTTGCCTGTTTTAGGTGTAGAAAATGGTCTAAATTTAAGCCAGCAAGGAAGCTGTCTTAGCCTTAGACCGGTGCTGGATACGCTGAGGTTATGTGGAGGCCGGCGCCGGAAGCACAAGGGGTTATTAAGAGCGGCGTCTAAAACACTGATCCTAATAAATCACCCCCAAAGTGCTTCATAACATAACTGTAAAGGCGCATTCACACACGCAGATGAGTGGCAGTACCTGCCAGATTATTGCGACGTGTAAATCCACCATAAGGCAGAAAAAGGGACAGGAGAAAACAATCTGCTCATCTAACAGCTGTGAACAAAGCCAGACACACAGTAAATGACATCCCGGAGATGTAGGCTCATTACCGCTCCTCTCCTGGGTGATCAGGACCACTGATCGGTGGGTGCTTAGAAGAGAACACTGTCAAGTCTAGACCTACAACGGGCGCCGACAATTTCATCCAGATTCAGTCGACATAGTTCATAGAGAGACAATGATCACTGTTAAATCTGTTAATGATTTGACAGTGATTATTTTTCTAATACATTTTATTATCCAATTCCCACCCTTTTGAGAAAATAAGGTCCCCTCTTACCTGATTGTTGTCTTTCGTCTCCCCTGGTTACGGCCACCTCTCCTGTCGAATCCGCCGGGCCGCGCTGCGCAGAAGACTGAAGATTCTCTCCCGGCCCGGGCAATGTCCTGAACGCGCACGCCGCCGCGCATGCACCATGATGACTTCTTCCTGGCCAGTATAGTACAGAGCCGCGAACGCGCACGCCGGCTCTGTACTATACAGGCCAGGAATAAGTCGCCATGGCTCATGTTCAGCGGCGTGCGCGTTCAGGACCGGGAGAAAAACTTCAGTCTTTTGCGCAAGCGCGGCCTGGCTGGGAGAAGACGTCAATCAAGCACCGCCGAATCCAGGAACCGAACGTCGCGTTGCACGAAGGCAAGTATGAAAACTGAAGATGGGAATACCCCTTTAACATACATGCGACAGCGCGCTTCGTGGCCAGACTGGGGCCCGTCCCGGCTGCTCCGAGGTATTATAAGGGGCTGTTCACATCACATTGGATCTCTCTGATGAGCGTTCCAACGGGGGATCCGTCCGAGTCCCCAGACTGTATTCACACCGATCCCTCCGTGTGATCCATCACACAGGCCGTATGAACCAGGTGCGGACCCATTCATTTCAATGGAGCCGCAAAAAGATGTGAACAGCAAGCACACTGCGTGCTGTCCGCATTCGCAGTTCCGTTCTGCGGCCCCGCAAAAAAAATATAGAGCATGACCGCAAAACAATACGGCCATCTGAATGAGCCCTTAAGGAGACAAAAGATGTTGTGGCCTCCATTTGCCTTACTGCAGTGAATGGATCAGCAACCAACTACAACTCCCATAGAAGAGAATGGAGCATGCTGGGAGTTATAGTTTCACCACAGCTGGGGTGCCGGAGGTTGCTGATCCCTGCGCTACAGGATATACCTAAATACTGTTTCAGCGTATTTAAAACGCATCCACCGGAGAGGTAACGCATGATGTGAATGACCCAAGTCTCAGTCACCATTTATTTTGACAGATGTGCACGAAATCCGACGGAGAAAATACAGTCATGAAATACGGCGCCGCGTGTCCCGCGACATTTCACGTAATGCATTTCAACGGTTTCGCAAGGATAAAAGTCGCCATCTAACCCTATGCACCTCTATGGCGGATGAGATCTAAGACTAGATGTTCTCGTACCGCCATAGACCAGACTAACGTCATACGTGTCCAGACGGACGTCACGCGATCACGTCATATATGTAACGACGACTGGCATACGTATTATTGCAAAAGTAATGGGCCGGTGTGTATACATATTCACTGTACAGTCCTACAAGGGGCACTGACAGCCATCATCTGACAGGTCATGCTAGAGGACTTGTAGTGCCACAACAGGTGGGACGCACAGGTATGCCTGTGACTGTATGACGTCAGTGTGTACACAGCCGCCTATGGAGGGAGCCTCTTGTGTAAGCAGGTCTCATACTGCAGCAGCTCTGCCTAGGTCTTCTAGGTGTCTCAGCCGCCTGCCGGCGCGTGCTCCCGCCCCGAGACCCGACGGACGCAGCGAGGAGCCGGCCACATACACGGCGCGCAGCCCTCACCTCTGTTTATGTTCTTCTCCCGGTCGCTGCTGCAAAACTTCCGGTTCTGAGGAGAACAGCCGTAAAGTGATACTGAGCTCCGCCTAGCGGCAGGAGGAGGGAGTGCGGGGAATGGCGGAGAGGAGGCTGGGGCTACAGTCTGCTGCTGTACAATGTGAACTGCGGCTGACTGTGAGGAGAATGGAGGCACAGGGAGGGAGGAGAATGGAGGCACAGGGAGGGAGCAGAATGGAGGCACAGGGAGGGAGGAGAATGGAGGCACAGGGAGGGAGGAGAATGGAGGCACAGGGAGGGAGGAGAATGGAGGCAAAGGGAGGGAGGAGAATGGAGGCACAGGGAGGGAGCAGAATGGAGGCACAGGGAGGGAGGAGAATGGAGGCACAGGGAGGGAGGAGAATGGAGGCAAAGGGAGGGAGCAGAATGGAGGCACAGGGAGGGAGGAGAATGGAGGCACAGGGAGGGAGGAGAATGGAGGCACAGGGAGGGAGCAGAATGGAGGCACAGGGAGGAAGCAGAATGGAGGCACAGGGAGGGAGCAGAATGGAGGCAAAGGGAGGGAGGAGAATGGAGGCACAGGGAGGGAGGCAAAGGGAGGGAGGAGAATGGAGGCACAGGGAGGGAGGAGAATGGAGGCAAAGGGAGGGAGGAGAATGGAGGCAAAGGGAGGGAGGAGAATGGAGGCACAGGGAGGGAGGAGAATGGAGGCACAGGGAGGGAGCAGAATGGAGGCACAGGGAGGGAGGAGAATGGAGGCACAAGGAGAATGGAGGCACAGGGAGGGAGGAGAATGGAGGCACAGGGAGGGAGGAGAATGGAGGCACAGGGAGAAAGGAGAATGGAGGCACAGGGAGGGAGCAGAATGGAGGCACAGGGAGGGAGGAGAATGGAGGCACAGGGAGGGAGCAGAATGGAGGCACAGGGAGGGAGCAGAATGGAGGCACAGGGAGGAAGGAGAATGGAGGCACAGGGAGGGAGCAGAATGGAGGCACAGGGAGGGAGCAGAATGGAGGCACAGGAAGGGAGCAGAATGGAGGCACAGGGAGGAAGGAGAATGGTGGCACAGGGAGGGAGGACGACTCAAACTGGTAAAAGCAAAGAGTGGAGAAAAAGAAAGGCTAAGGCTCCATTCACACGTCCGCAAAATGTGTCCGCATCCGTTCCGCAATTTTGCGGAACGGGTGCGGACCCATTCATTCTCTATGGGGACGGAATGGATGCGGACAGCACACAGTGTAATTGCGGAGCGCGGCCCCGATTTTGGGTCCACAGCCCCGCAAAAAGATAGAGCATGTCCTATTCTTGTCCGCAGCTTGCGGACAAGAATAGGCATTTCAATGGGGGTGCCGGGCTGGTGTGTTGCGGACCCGCAATTTGCGGGTCCGCAACACACAACGGACGTGTGAATGTAGCCTAATAGGTGTGAACCTGTGTCTGGAGGTGCAGGACTGTCAGCGCAGTAGGCGATTGCACTAGGGCTCCTGCACACAAACCTAGTTTTGGTCCTTATCCAACCCATATTTTTTGCAGATCAGGTGCGGACCCATTCACTTAAAGGGGAGCAGCAAAAGATGTAGACAGCACACAATGTGCTGTCCGTATCCGTACGTGCGTTCCGCGGCCCCGCAAAAAAGTTAGAACATGTCCTATTCTTATCCATTTTACGGACAAGAATAGGAAAGTTAGGGCCTAATGCACACAACTGTATGTATTTTGTGGTCCGCAAAAAAAAACCGGATGACATCCATGTGCATTCCGTATTTTGCGGAACGGAACAGCTGGCCCCTAATAGAACAGTCCATAATGCGGACAATAATAGGATGTTCTATTTTTCTCGCCCATTCCATTGGGGGACACAGACCATGGGTATAGCTTAGGCCACCACTAGGAGGAGACACTATGCAAATAAGAAAGAACAGCTCCTCCTCCGCTGGCTATACCCCCCTGCTCCAACAGGAGGACCTCCGTTTTAGCTTAGTGTCGGATAAGGAGGTGACACTCCTGCTCCTGCAGGGTTGTCCCTGTAGTTTTTTCTTCTGTTTGTTTTTTTCTAAACAGAGGACGCAGGGTCGCATGGTGCGTCCCTGGTCTCTCAGTGGAGCAAGCGCCAGGGTCGAATGGCCGTCCCCGGCTACCTCGAGCTACCAGGCTCGACCTGCAGCTCCGGTGGCCTACCAGATCCGGGGTCACCTAGTCCTGTCCTCTATCCAGTGCACTGCCACTCCTTGTGCCAGATGACTGAAGAGGTGACCCCTGCTGGTCCGGAACAGAGGGTGAAGACTGCAGGACTCAGATAAGTACATTGGCTCTCCTGCAAGCTCCCCCTCCCCCCGTGCTCACACTGTGACACGGTTCCTTAGGGCTTACCTGTGGATCTGGGAGGGCCGGCTGGTTGAGAGGGAGGAGGGATTCCTTCTTGTCCCCTGCATCCTGGCGGTGGGCGCCATTTTCGGAGCCGGGATCTGCCTTTTTTCCCCGCGATCTGTGACGCGACTGGGGGGCGGAGCCTATCGCGTCAGCTCCGGCGCCTCCGCTTTGCCTCAGCGCCTCTCCACGCTTGACTGCTACTCCAGCTCCTCACAGGTCACGGTAGGACAGATAGTGTTTCGCAAAACTGTAGGAGACCCTGACTCCGGGATTGCCGCCATCATGCCAAGACCTGGGGCCCCCAAAAAATCTAAAGCGACACCTCAGGTCCCACTGGGATCCTGTAAGGTCTGCTGCTTGCCACTGTCAGTTACAGGCTCCTGTGACTCTTGCCTTGCTTCGGGACAGGATCATCCTCCTCCACCAAACCAGCCCAGTCCCTCCTCTGCCCCTTCGGAGCCCGCGGAGCCCTCCTGGGCCTCTGCCATAGCTAGGGCGGCCGCGGACTTGGCCCAAGTCTCGCGCGCGGCCATGGCCTTTATGGAACGCATGGCGGCCACTGATCCACCGCCTGCGGTTAGCACCGCTCCACCTCCCGGTGCCCCCCACAGAGGACGCCCGACCGCTAAGAGGCAGCGTACGCAGCAGCATCCCTCCTCGGATGACTCTGCTTCCCGCCCTCGCCTGGAGTAGTGTTCAGCCTCTCCCTCTCGCAGGGATTACAGGTCTGAAGGGGAAAGGTCCGGCTCAGACACGGAGCCGGAACCCTCACCTAAGCTCTCCACCATGGTGGCAGACTTGGTCACTGCGGTACGTGACACCTTTGACATCCAGGGGGAACCTCCTTCTACTAGTAGCCAGGAATTCCCCCTCTTCCACTCCAGAAAACCAGAGGCAGTCACATTCCCCATTCATGCGAGTTCGCCAAGGTCCTTTCTAAGGCTTGGGAACGCCCTAATCACTGTTTTTCTGCTACAAGGCGCATGGATACTCTTTATCCTTTCCCGGCAGATAACATGCAGCAGTGGTCTTCTCCTCCTAAGATCGACCCGCCGGTGGCCAGATTGGCTAAGAATACGGCAATACCGGTCCTAGACGGGTCCTCCCTACAGGACTCCGTTGACAGGTGTTTGGACTCCGTTTCCAAAGCCATCTTCTCTCTGGCAAGCACAGGTCTGCGGCCCGCGTTCGCCTCGGCCTGGGTAGCCAGGGCGCTTTCGGTGTGGTTGCAGCGCCATCATCAGGACCTCGCGGAGCAGGATGCCTCTGCGGACACCCTAAACTTCATCCTCCAGATGTCCCAGGCGACAACATTCCTCTGTGAGGCCTCATTGGACGTCAGCACTCTGCGCAGATTTCGGCCCTCTCGGTCACGCAGCGCAGGGAGGTCTGGTTGAAGGTCTGGGACGCCGACGCTTCCTCCAAGCGCTCCCTCACTAACCTCCCCTTTGCGGGCTCCAGGCTCTTCAGTGCTAAGCTGGATGAGATTATCTCTGACGCTACGGGGGCAAGAGTACACACCTGCCCCAATCTAGATCCAAGCGCGCCTTCAGAGCTCGCCCCTCTGGCTCTAGAAACCAGTCCTTTCGCCGCTTCTCCTCCTCCAGGTCTGCGACAGCCCCCTCCTCCGGCGGCTCTCAGGACTCCCGCAAGAAGCCTTCCTTTAAGCCTCAACCTTTCTGGCGCCCGCGAGCACAGTTCCAGGGGAGTTCTGCCCGCCCCGCGGTTCCCAAGCAGTCCTCCGCCCAAAGGGGCGCCCCCACCGCTTGCGTGGGGGCGTCTGCTCTCCTTTCAGCATGTCTGGAGAGCTCACGTTCAAGACGCCTGGGCCCTGGAAATTATAATTTCCGGTTACAAGATAGAATTAGTTTCCAGACCTCCGGAACGTTTCTTTCCGTCTCGTGTTCCGGGGGATCCGGCCCGAGCCTCGGCCCTTTGACAAGCAGTTTCTTCCCTTTTGGTCAGGGGAGTAGTTGTCCCAGTTCCTCTGGAGGAACAGGGGGCAGGTTTCTACTCAAATCTCTTTGTAGTGCCAAAGAAGGAGGGATCAGTGCGTCCGGTCCTAGACCTGAAGCTGTTGAACAAGTCCCTGCGGGTGCGGAGGTTCCGTTATTGCTTCTCTTCTTCCAGGGGAGTTCCTCGTGTCAGTGGACATCCGGGACGCCCATCTGCACGTCCCTATCGCAGAATCTCGCCACAGGTTCCTGCGCTTCGCCATTGGCGACCGTCATTATTAGTTTGTCGCCCTTCCCTTTGGGCTGGCGACAGCCCCGCGGGTATTCACAAAGATCTTGGCGCCGATCATGGCGCTTCTCCGTACCAGGGGCATATCTCTGCTGCCCTACCTGGACGACATTCTGATAAATGCTCCCTCTCGTCCCCAGGCCGAAGACAGCGTCCGGATCACTGTTCAGACTCTGCAACAGTTCGGCTGGCTGATCAACTTCCCGAAGTCCTCTCTCCAACCTTCCCAGAGGGTGACCTTCCTGGGGATGGTTATGGACACTACTGCAGCCCGGGTATTCCTCCCGGATTTCAAGTTCTCACGGATACGGGAGTCGGTGTCTCGCCTTCTGCATTCCCCGTGTCTCTCCATCCGGGAGTGCATGCAGGTTCTGGGGCTTATGGTGGCCTCCTTCGAGCAGTCCCCTTTGCCCAGTTTTACACTCGGCCTCTGCAGCAGACGATCCTGTCCTTCTGGGACAGGACATCGAGGGGTTTGGACTCTCGGATCCGCCTTCCTCCTCGGGTTCGCATGGACCTCCCGTGGTGGCTGTCCCCTCAGAATCTGACCGGGGAAATCCTTCCTCCCAATCTCCTGGACAGTCGTCACCACCGATGCCAGTCTCCGGGTTGGGGCGGCGTTCTCCGGGCTTGGACGATTCAGGGGGTGTGGTCAGAAGTGGAAGCCCGCCTTCCGATCAACATATTGGAGCTCAGAGCAATTTTCCTCTCTTTGTCTCATTGGACCCCCCTCCTAACGGGTCTCCCGGTAAGGATCCAGTCGGACAATGCCACAGCCGTGGCCTACATCAATCATCAGGGCGGAACCTGCAGCCGGCCGGTGATGCAGGAGGTGAAGAGGATCCTTCAGTGGGCGGAGGCTCACGTTCCAATATTGTCTGCAGTGTACATCCCAGGGGTCGAAAACTGGACGGTGGACTTTCTCAGCCGCAACAGGGTGGATCCGGGAGAGTGGTCTCTGCATCCGGACGTATTCGAGGACGTCTGTCGCCATTGGGGCCGGCCGGACGTGGACTTGATGGCGTCCAGGCTCAACAACAAGGTTCCCACGTTCCTGGCCCGAGCTCGGGATCCGGAGGCGTACGGGGTGGACGCTCTGGTGTCTCCGTGGCAAGACTTTGCACTCCTCTATGTCTTCCCACCACTGCCTCTACTCCCAAAGGTTCTTCGCAGGGTCGCGGCAGAAGGAATCCCGACCATCCTCATCGCCCCCGATTGGCCTCGCCGCGCCTGGATCTCAGAGGTCACTCGGATGCTGGCGGATGTTCCGTGGCCTCTTCCTCTCAGGGAGGACCTGCTGTCCCAAGGACCTCTCTTCCACCAGAATTTACAACCACTTTGTTTAACGGCGTGGCTGTTGAAACCACCATCTTGAAGAAGAGGGGCTTCTCGGACTCTGTCGTGAAGACCATGATCAAAGCCAGGAAACCAGCTTCCTCCCGGATATACTATCGTACCTGGAAGGCCTTTCTTGCCTTTTGTGAGAAGATAGACGTTTTTCCTCTTCATTTCTCCGTTCCGGTGGTCCTCTCCTTTCTCCAGTGGGGTCTTGAGATGGGAATGTCCCTGAGCTCTCTGAAGGGTCAGGTCTCCGCTCTGGACATTTTCTTTCAGCGCTCTCTGGCTCTGCTAGGTCTGGTGAGGACCTTCCTGCAGGGGGTGGCGCATTCGGTCCCTCTGTATGTCCCTTCTCTGCCCCCCTGGGATCTGAACCTGGTTCTGTCTTCTCTCCAGGCAGCTCCTTTTGAGCCCCTGAGGGACATTTCCCAGAGTTTTCTCACCTGGAAGGTGGTCTTTTTGGTTGCCATCACCTCTATCAGGAGGGTATCGGAGCTGGCCGCCCTTTACTCTAAAGAGCCCTTTTTGGTCTTCCACAAGGACAAGGTGGTACTGCGCCCTGTCCCTTCCTTTTTGCCCAAGGTGGTCTCCGCCTTCCACCTTAATGAGGACATAGTCCTGCCATCCTTTTGCCCCGATCCGGCGAACCCCAAGGAGCGCGCTCTCCATTCTCTGGATGTTGTCCGTGCTTTACGGGTGTACCTACCGGTTACTGCCCCATTTCGCCGCTCGGTCTCCCTTTTTGTGGTTAACGAGGGGCCTCGTAAGGGTCTGGCGGCCTCCAAGGTCACTGTGGCTTGGTGGATTCGGTCGACTATTGCCATGGCCTATCGGTCCCGGGGTAGGGTTCACCCAGGGGCCTCCTGGACTAGGCGCAATCGAGCCTCTACATCACAACTTTGTAAGGCGGCCACCTGGTCGTCCTTACATACCTTTACAAAGTTCTACCAGCTGCACTCTTTGGCGTCAGCTGATGCTGCCCTAGGGCGCAAGGTATTGCAGGCTGTGGTTCCTGTTTAACCGTTGGACGTTTTCCTCTGGAGGAGCTGGTCTTCCCACCCCATGGACTGCTCTAGGACGTCCCATGGTCTGTGTCCCCCAATGGAATGGGGGACACTCACCTGTAAAATCTTTTTCTCGTCTTTTCCATTGGGGGACACAGCTCCCACCCATTCTTGTCTGTTGCAGGAGGGGTTGGTTCTATTCTAGTGGGACCTTATGGTTAACGGCCCGATGGCGGCGTTCCTTGGTTCTGCTTCTCTTTGTTAATATTTGGTTTCTGATCTCCTTCTCCTACTGCTTTTGCACGCACTGAGGTCCTCCTGTTGGAGCATGGGGGTATAGCCAGTGGAGGAGGAGCTGTTTTTTTATTATTTGCATAGTGTCTCCTCCTAGTAATGGCTAAAAGCTATACCCATGGTCTGTGTCCCCCAATGGAAAAGACGAGAAAAAGATTTTACAGGTGAGTTTCACAAAAAATCTCCTTTTTGCAGAACGGACATAAGGAAACGGAACGCACACGGAGTAACTTCGATTTTTTTTGAGGACCCATTAAAATGAATGGTTCCACATACAGTCCGCAAAAAAAAAAAACAGAATGGACACTGAAAGAATATACGTTTGTGTGCATGAGCCCTGATATAGAGGGCAGGATGTTGCGTTCCACAAGATGCTGAACGCATACGGCCAGTATCCGTGTTTTGCGGATCCGCAGACTGCAAAAATGGCAACAGCCGTGTGCATGAGCCCTTAGGTAGATGCACTGCTAGCAGAACGAAGACGCAATTTTCCAATTTCTGGAAAATGGCGAGGAACTAAATGTGATTTTGATAATTTTGTGGAGTAATTACATTGCAGAAATGGCACTATAAACCAGCGTCCCTGCAACCTGAGACATTTTTGGGTGTGAGATAAAGTGGTCATATATTTACTGCCCCTTTCTGAGGCGGCGACCCACAGCAGGTACAAGCTACCTCTCAACCTACCACAGCAGGTACAACCTACCTCTCAACCTACCACAGCAGGTACAACCTACCACAGCAGGTAGAACTTACCGCTCAACCTACCACAGCAGGTACAACCTACCGCTCAACCTACCACAGCAGGTACAACCTACCGCTCAACCTACCACAGCAGGTAAAACCTACCGCTCAACCTACCACAGCAGGTACAACCTACCGCTCAACAGTACCTCAAACAAAACCATAGAGATGGGACTTCTGCTGCACTGTACAGAAGGACGTTCCTCTGCCATGCTCATCATGGAGACCGGGGCAGAGATCAGGGTGGCGTATTGGGAGTTGCCATGCCAAGGGTATTGGGAAAAAAAAGACAATGCAGCAGCACTCTGCAAACACAAAAAAAAAGTACAATAATGCCATAGTTATAGAAAACATTCTGGTGCTAATACTAGGCTTATTTTGCAAATTTGAGATTCTTGGCAAATACATTTTGTACAATTGGACCCGTCTGCCAAACGTCAAGGTGATCTCTATAGGACGGGAACCTAACACTAAATACTACCTGTTTTGTGCCATAATGGCCACCATAAAATTCAGGGAGTGCAGGTTCCACATGCATGCCGGGTCCACTCTGCTTTTTACCATTTTTGGTGCCATAATGGCCTCCATTAAATCCAGGGATGCAGGTACCAACATGCATGCCGAGCCCACTCTATACTTCTCCTGGTGCCAAATGGCTTCTAATAAATACAATAAGAGCAGGCTACAGCTTTAAGCTGTTGTGTGTTTTGCGGTCTGCAAATCGCGGATCCGCTCAACACAGATGGCATCCGTGTGCGTTCCACAATTTGCAGAACAGCACGGACAGCCATTAATATAACTGCCTATTCTTGTCTGCAAAATGCGGACAAGAACATGACAGGTTATATATTTTTTTTGCGGACCACGGAATGGAGCAACGGATATCTTTTGCAGCCTCATTGAAGTGAATGGGTCCGCATCCGAGCCGCCAAAACTGCAGCTCGGATGCGGACCAAAAGAACGGCCGCGTGCATGAGGCCTTATACCTATGGGGCAGACAGGCTAGTCAGGGGTGCAAGACCAACTGGAGTCATCCACACCTCCAGCTACAGTACAACTGCAAAAAAAAGGGGGTCAGTCAGCATATCCCAATGTGCAGGTGCACACTGCCATGGCTAGAAACATACAGGAAAAAAAAGAGGGAGTGCAGCAGCAAGGGTATTGACAGTGGTCAATGGCTGCCTGAAAAAAAGCAGAGTAGCCCTGAAATCACATCATGGGGCGCAGAGCTTTCCTAGGGGTGACAGTGCTGGTTACAGGAGCCCTGCCCCCACTGAAGTGACCAGGAGCATAAACCAGCGCCGTCCACTACATAGCATGGACCCCAATCTGATTCTGAGGATTTACCCCAGGAATAGGTCATCACCTGTGAAGTCCTGGAGAACCCCTTTAATACGCACTGCTAAAACCCGTTCATACCAGTCATCTTGCTATTCACTTAAAAGGGTTTTCTGAGGTATTTTTGAATAGGTCATCTGTGTCTTATTGGTGGGGGTCTGACACCCGGGATCAGGGGCGTAGCTAAAGGCTCACCGGCCCTGGTGCAAGAGTTCAGCTTGGGCCCCCGTCCCTCAGTGCTTGTTGGCAAGGGGCAGGGTAGCACATAGCCTTCCTGCTGCCAGAGGCAAACATTGAAAGGGCACCCCCTCTCGCCAAATTCTTGACTTAACCCCGCCAGAGGTGTAAATAGACCAGCATGCACTTTCTATAATGCCAGTGTCTTATGTGGCACAAGGGTTTTTGGGCCCCCTCAGGCTCCTGGGCCCGGTAGCGACTGCTACCTCTGCACCCCCTATAGCTACGCCCCTGCGCCGGGATCCCCGCCGATCAGCTGTTTGAGGAGACACAAGTACTTCAGCCTTCTTTCAGCTCACCAAGCACAGCTCCATCCATTGTATAGTGGCTGTGCTTGGTATTGCAGGTCAGCTCTATTAACTTCAATGGGGGCAAGAGCTGTTCCTAGGTCATGTGACTGATAAACGTGATGTCACATAGCCTAGGGAAAGCTGAGAGAAGAACAGCTGATCTGCAGGGGTCCCAAGTGTCGGACCCCCACTGATCAGACACCGATGATCTATCCAGAGTATAGGTCATCAGAAGAAATATCTCAGAAAACCCATTTTACTTTCACACTCACGTTTTGTGCGGATTCGTCATGGACGGATCCGCTCAGATAATACAACCGCATGCATCCGTTCTGAACGGATCAGTTTGTATTATTTTTAACATAGCCAAGACGGATCCGTCTTGAACACCATTGAAAGTCAATGGGGGACAGATCCGTTTTTCTATTGTCAGTGAAAACGGATCCGTCCCCATTGACTTACATTGTGTGCCAGGACAGATCCGTTTGGCTCGATTTCATCAGACGGACACCAAAACGCTGCAAGCAGCGTTTTGGTGTCCGCCTCCAAAGGGGAATGGAGACTGAACTGATGCCTTCTGAGCGGATCCTTTTCCATTCAGAATGCATTAGGGCAAAACTGATCGGTTTTGGACCGCTTGTGAGAGCCCTGGAACGGATCTCACAAATGGAAACCCAAAACGCCAGTGTGAAAGTAGACTAAGGCGCTTTTCTGGATCCGCTTGTGAGATCTGCTTCAGGGCTCTCACAAGCGGCCTAAAACGGATCAGTTTAGCCTCAATGCATTCTGAATGGAAAAGGATCCGTTCAGAATGCATCAGTTTAGCTGCGTTTGGTCTCCCTTCCGCTTTTGTGGCGGACACTAAAACGCAGCTTGCAGCGTTTTGGTGTCCGCCTGACGATGCTGAGCCAAACGGATCCGTCCTGACTTACAATGTAAGTCAATGGGGACGGATCCGTTTTTACTGACACAATATGGTGCAATTGAAAACGGATCCGTCCCCCATTGACTTTCAATGTAAGTCAAGACGGATCCGTTTTGACTTAGACTTTTTTTTTTTATGAATAATGCCAACGGAAGAATATGATGTGAAGAATATGATCCTGGTCATAGAACATTTCCTGTAGTTTGTTGCACATTTTGAGGCTAAATTCACATCAGTAGCCGATTACTAGATGAAAAGGGGTCATTTTTTAGGGCAGATTTCTCATTTGGTGGTGGATTTAGAGGAGTATTACAAGTCTCTGGATTTGGAAGAGGATTAGGAGAGTTTTTAGAAGAGGTTCAGAATGTTTTTTTCAATTGAAGTCAATGGAAAGCTATTGTTAGCATTTGATGGTGGATTTTGCAGCGGAAAATTGGCCATTTTCTGTGATGGAATCTGTGGTGGATTGTATTTGTGTGAACATAGCCTGAAGGATCACAGTTACTTCATAAAATACATGCGACTCGCCCCTTTCTTAATTTATTTCATCTGTGTTCATTTGCCAGTCTAGTTTTCCCTCCAACCTCCTGGCCGGTGGTCATGATCGGCTTCACAGGTTCCTCCTTCTTCCCAGATCTCTTATCGTTACGTGTAGTATCCGGCTATTTTCTGCACACCATTCCACAAAGCTGCGTATCACTTGCCCGTACTCCCTCTCCTCACCATCTTTGATGCACCCGGCTACCACTGAGTCATCTGAGAAATTCTGCAGGTGGCTTTGGTCAGAGTTATGTGCAAAGTCGGCAGTGTATAAAAAAAGTGACGGTGACAGGACTGTTCCTTGCGGGACACCCACGCTGCAGACCTGAGTATCCGAGATACAGTTCCCCACCCTTACATACTGTGGTCTGCTTACCAGGTAATCCCAGATCCAATTAGTCATATGTTCCTGGGGTCTAGCGTCTTCACTTTATCACATAACCTCCCTAGTGTAAATGGTGCTGGAGAAGTCAAAGAAGATGTGTCTCATTGCGTCTTCCCTTCGAGTGAGAGGATGGCATCCTCCACACAAATATTTCGTTTATATGCAAACTGCAGGTTGTCCACGTTTGAACCCTCGGCTGCCTCAGTACTGTTCTTCCAAATACTTTCATACCCTGTGAGGTCTGTACTCACTCACACTCGCCTGCGCGGATAGTTTCAGAACCGGCTCTTTCCACAGAGACAGCATTTTTGTTTTTGAGTGTCAAGGCTCCCATTGAGCATTATGTTCAGTATGTCACATAGATGATCTGCACTGACCTTTAGTACTTTAGATGCTATTCCGTCTGGCCCAGCAGCCTTCACAACTGATATTCTCCCCAATTCCTTCTTGGGGTAATCCCCGCCCGGAATCGTTCTACTGGGCTGCCTCCCCCGTTCCTCTCTGGGGTTCGCCGTCCGGCTTCGGGCCTGTCCTATTAAATCTGCTAAAAAAAATTGATGAATTCATTTGCCATAATTTGGTCACCTACACACCTCTCCTGTTTGGGTTTTTGGCCAGTTATTTCCTGCACAAGGACCGCAAACGTATTTTGCGAATCTGCGAGTTGTGACCACAAAACGGATACAGTCGTGTAAATGCACCTTTAGGCGTACAGATTGTGTACATGCTGCAGTGACAAGCCTGTTCTGCTACAAAAACAATAAAACCAACAAATAAAATATATTACAAAAATATTTTTAGGCCATTTCTAACAGTTTAAAAAAAAAAAAAACTTTATAAAGGTTTGGGTACACTTTAAGTGCCCCCACACAAAGTGTCCTCCTTAAGTGTCCCCCACAAGGTGATGCAGATTAAACGCAGTGCGAACCGCACCCTACCTCCCCCAAAACACAAATACAGTGATGCCCTCTTAACTGCCGCCCATAGAGTGATGCCTCCAATTTGAATGCTCTTCTACCCCACATTTTGTGGCTCAGTGCAGCAGGAGTGACTGAGGATGCAAATACAAATCAGGGCCTGCAGGGGTGCGGACAGATGGCACCAGCGGACAACCAGCTGTATGAAATCCCAGGTGGAGGCCCGCATCATAAATTGTTTAAATCTCATCCACTTTGTGGCAGATTTTGCGCTCACAATTCCATGGTGGAAAATTGGCTGTGCGTAGAAACTCTGGATCAACTGCATTATGTGGCTGCTAAGCCTAACACCATCACTAGAAAACCAAGTGAAGTGAGGTCAGGGGAGACTGCACTAAGCCAAAACCTAATGGTATGTCATTTAGGACACAGTCACACTCTTAATTATATACTGTATATGAAATACAAAGAAAATAATTGTTACAATACAACATACCTGCATCTACTTATAACAGCCACAGGATGGCGCTGCATCACTGAAATTGCTGAGTGGTCTGTCTTTTCCTATTATACGGAGCCAGCATATTCCATTACGCTGTACAGAGCGCAGTTACTCATATCCGTGTTCCCAGTGGATCTCGCCATCTCCAACAAACACACGTGCTATCAATATTATTTTGGCGCGTGGGAGAAAAGCCAAACACACAGAAGGAAAACTGCCACGCGCACAGTGGCCTGCACAGTCGGGGTACCACCACACAGAGTGTCCAAGTACCGCGCAGCCGTACAAGCCACAGCTGCATCCTATTAACCAATTAGAACTGTATTGGTCCTTCGGTTTTCATTAGGAATGGCCGCACATTTTTGTGGTTACCTTCGTTCTCAGTTGATCAAACAGCACGTGTTGCTTGTTAAATTTGGCTCATTTTCAACCCCTTAATGACCGCTGATACGTGTTTTTAATTTTGTCATTAATGGGGTTTAGTTTAAACTCCTGTCCTTTTACGGTGGTCTAGAATAAGCTCTGCATGGGTCTCCAGTGCAGAGCAGGTTCTCCTATGAAAGCCGGGCTCCCGCTCTAAAGGCCCCTTAGATTGCGACCACAGCATCTAGGCGGTTTAAAGGGAGTGGGCTCTCTCTGTCAGGCATCGGCACCCCGCGAGTGAGATGTTAGGGTGATGACGTCTGTACACTGCATACGTTTTATACCAAAGTTGGGGATACCTGCCTGCTGTAGATAGGGTTCCCAGCCCCGTCGTCATCAAAATCATAAATCACAGCAGAAGGATTCTTTCATAGATTTTATTTGCAATAGAATGCGGCGTAAATGTGCGAACGTTTTCGGCCGTGTCTGGCCTTCGTCAGGCACTACAAAAGTTATAATAGGATATTTTCAGTAAAACATAGTATAAGTTCAATTACATCCTTGTATATCAATACATATCCATGATATATTTCTATATAACAAAAATCGCCGTCCTCTGATTATCCAGTCATTTTCGTATCTGGTACAATGGTAGAATATCTATTTGTTTATTAAGGAATAAGAGATATTCCACAGTTCATGAACACACTTTCTATCTGGTCAAGTTACAGGGTATCACATTCACTGATATCAAATCTAATAGTACTCTCAGACATATTGTGAGCCATTCGATCACTTTGGTTATACACTGCTCAAAAAAATAAAGGGAACACTTAAACAACACAATGTAACTCCAAGTCAATCACACTTCTGTGAAATCAAACTGTCCACTTAGGAAGCAACACTGAGTGACAATCAATTTCACATGCTGTTGTGCAAATGGGATAGACAACAGGTGGAAATTATAGGCAATTAGCAAGACACCCCCAATAAAGGAGTGGTTCTGCAGGTGGTGACCACAGACCGCTTCTCAGTTCCTATGCTTCCTGGCTGATGTTTTGGTCACTTTTGAATGCTGGCGGTGCTTTCACTCTAGTGGTAGCATGAGACGGAGTCTACAACCCACACAAGTGGCTCAGGTAGTGCAGCTTATCCAGGATGGCACATCAATGCGAGCTGTGGTAAGAAGGTTTGCTGTGTCTGTCAGCGTAGTGTCCAGAGCATGGAGGCGCTACCAGAAGACAGGCCAGTACATCAGGAGAGATGGAGGAGGCCGTAGGAGGGCAACAACCCAGCAGCAGGACCGCTACCTCCGCCTTTGTGCAAGGAGGAACAGGAGGAGCACTGCCAGAGCCCTGCAAAATGACCTCCAGCAGGCCACAAATGTGCATGTGTCTGCTCAAACGGTCAGAAACAGACTCCATGAGGGTGATATGAGGGCCCGACGTCCACAGGCGGGGGTTGTGCTTACAGCCCAACACCGTGCAGGACGTTTGGCATTTGCCAGAGAACACCAAGATTGGCAAATTCGCCACTGGCGCCCTGTGCTCTTCACAGATGAAAGCAGGTTCACACTGAGGACATGTGACAGACGTGACAGAGTCTGGAGACGCCGTGGAGAACGTTCTGCTGCCTGCAACATCCTCCAGCATGACCGGCTTGGCATTGGGTCAGTAATGGTGTGGGGTGGCATTTCTTTGGAGGGCCGCACAGCCCTCCATGTGCTCGCCAGAGGTAGCCTGACTGCCATTAGGTACCGAGATGAAATCCTCAGACCCCTTGTGAGACCATATGCTGGTGTGGTTGGCCCTGGGTTCCTCCTAATGCAAGATAATGCTAGACCTCATGTGGCTGGAGTGTGTCAGCAGTTCCTGCAAGACGAAGGCATTGATGCTATGGACAGGCCCGCCCGTTCTCCAGACCTGAATCCAATTGAGCACATCTGGGACATCATGTCTCGCTCTATCCACCAACGTCACGTTGCACCACAGACTGTCCAGGAGTTGGCAGATGCTTTAGTCCAGGTCTGGGAGGAGATCCCTCAGGAGACCGTCCGCCACCTCATCAGGAGCATGCACAGGCGTTGTAGGGAGGTCATACAGGCACGTGGAGGCCACACACACTACTGAGCCTCATTTTGAATTGTTTTAAGGACATGACATCAAAGTTGGATCAGCCTGTAGTGTGTTTTTCCACTTAAATTTTGAGTGACTCCAAATCCAGACCTCCATGGGTTAAAAAATTTGATTTCCATTTTTTTTATTTTTGTGTGATTTTGTTGTCAGCACATTCAACTATGTAAAGAACAAAGTATTTCAGAAGAATATTTAATTAACTCAGATCTAGGATGTGTTATTTTTGTGTTCCCTTTATTTTTTTGAGCAGTGTATGATGGAGCCTAAAGGGAATTAAAGGGAAATGATGTTAGAATATTATTGATCAGGATTAAACATCATAATCATTATGATAACAGAGCATCATGGTCTGATGGTAGTGAGAACCACCAAGTGCAGTATAGGCATATCATTGTAATGCATTTATAATCCTTTACTCCAAAGGAACCCATATACCCTGTTTCCCCGAAAATAAGACAGTGTCTTATATTAATTTTTGCTCCAAAAGATGCGCTAGGTCTTATTTTCAGGGGATGTCTTATTTTTCCATGAAGAAAAATACGGTACACATTTATTGTTGAACAAAAAAAAAGGAAATCAGGGTGGGGAGGGTGATCACTTAAAATGGCACAGGGGGATCAGAAGGGGGAATCAAAATGGTACAGGAGAATCAGAGGGGTGGGATTACTATAGCATTTTAGTACCCCCTTCTGATCCTCCTGTGTCATTTTGATTCCCCCCTCTGATCCCCCTGTGTCATTTTAAATGATCCCCCTCCCCACCCTGATCCCCCTGTGTCATTTTGATTCCCCCCTCTGATCACCCTGTGTCATTTTAAATGGTCCCCCTCCCCACCCTGATCACCCTGTGTCATTTTGATTCCCCCCTCTGATCACCCTGTGTCATTTTAATTACCATTTTTAGTCTCCCCCCCATCTTCACCAGACATCCCCCACCTTCCATCAGATATTCCCCCCCCCTACCTGTCACCCCGTCCCCTGTGTTTCCGTGCCAGCCAAGTTGTGAGACTCCATCAGGGCAGAGCGAGCAGCGGGCGGAAGAAGGCGGTAGCTTGTCCTGGCGGCGGCTGCGGCCAATCAGTGAGCTCCTTACATTCTGGGGTGGCTTGCTTTATAATCGGGGAGTCATTATGTTCGGCGGATGCTTTATAATCGGGGAGGCCTTATTTTCGGGGGATGCCTTATATTACAGCGATAGGCAAAACTAGAGGTAGGTCTTATTTTCGGGGAAACACGGTAGTTACCATCCGGAAAAAAGATTAAGCGTTCCGAGCTTTTAGGTAAAAGCCTGTACCTCATATTCCCTATTTAGTCCTTTTTCGGCATCAGAGTTTGTAAGGTATGGATCCCTATGTTTCAGCGTCTTGGATCGGTCACCACCTCTCCTGGATGTTGGAATATATTCAATTATTTGGAATTTTAATTGAGATCCTATGTTGCGCCTCATTGGAGTGGTCGCAATACATTTTGTCTGCGTATTGTCGACTTGTGCTGACAAATGCTTTCTCTTATTGATTGAGTCGTTTCCCCCACATACATAAGGCCACAAGGGCATTTGATAGTGTACACTACAAAATCAGTGTCACAGGTGAAATAGCCTTGGATTTTGATGGGTTTACCCGTATGGGGGTGAGAAATGGTTGATCCTCTTTGTACGTTAGTGCACTGTGCACAGTGTAGACACGGAAAAGTGCCCGTCTGTACACTGCAGCCAGCGGCCTATTGAAGGCCCCCAGGTCTGCCTGCAGTGTATGCCCCATCAGGCTTTGCCTCTCTGGTAGTGCCTGTTATTATGGAGCTGACAGTATAATACACTGTACTAGATAAGCAGTACAGAAACGATCAGAAGAGCGTACGTCAAAGTCCCCTTATGGGACTAATAAACAGTAAATAAAAAAGTTATAAAAAAAAATATCAAGTTAAAGAAAAATATATATACCTTTTTCCATAAAAAAAATGCCTTTCAGTAGAAAAAGTTGCAAAAATATAATCTCCTTCTCATATTTGGTATTGCTGTGTCGATAACAACCAGCACTATACAATTATCACGTAATATATCCCGCACGGTGAACACTATAAATAATTTTAAAAAAATGGCAGAATTAAACCATTGTACTCTATGTTGCTATTCATATGCCAGTTGTTCTATTTTTGGCCGTTTTCACAGTCAGAAGGCCTATTTCTGAAATCAGTAGGCCACTTTTTAACAGATACACTAGGGGGGAAAAATGGCCTTTCAGGGTTTAACATAATAATAAAAAATACCTCAACCACTTGCATGCATGGGGACACTCGCTGCTCACTGGATGCAGCAGGACCTGCTGCCTAAATTGAAAAGAGAGTGTCCACACACGTGCAGGTGGTTGAGTTTTTTTAAAAAAAATTTTTAATCAATAGCACTACCGAGAACCATTAAATACACAGTCGAGACATTATTAAGACTAATTCGGACTTTAGGCGTCGGCAGCGCCTAGCTCATATAAGGGGTGTGATGCGCTGTCTGCACACATATCCCTCTTTGCTGTCATGGGTAAAAGGGGTGATTTATCAGTTTCCAAAATACATCATTATTAGCTTTCCGGCCAAGGGTGGCGGTATTTCTGAACCTGGGCAGTGTGTGAACGGTTCACGTGCTGCTGTGGTGAAAGTATATAATGAGTGGACAGATGACACCATTGTGAATAAGTAACGTGGAAACTGGAGCACCATGTGCCATTGATGTGAGAGGTGAACGTCAGCTGTGAAGGTACGCCAGGGTGACCGACACTACAGTTGAGCAGCTCACCACCAAATGAACCAGATGGCTACCAGACGTGTGTCTAAAACCGCTCAGAGAACCCTTCAGCATAGGGGGCTCTTTAGCAGATGGAGGGTCACTGCACCTCTGCTAAAGAAGCTGCATCAGCAGAAAAGGCTTAAATTTTCGCAGAAGTATCAGAATTGGATCTCCACTGATTGGCAGAGGGTGTCTTCTCCGAGGTGTCACGTTTTCCACTTTATTGAACGGATGGACGTTGTTGTGTCAGGCAGGAAACATTAGAGAACAAACAACCCTGCAACCACTGCTGGAAGAACACAAGCTGGGCCACCTATCCATGTGGAAGGCACTCTCCACCGATTTGGCTATGAATCCATCCTTGCAGATCATGTACATCCATACATCTTCCAGCAAGACAATGGGACATGTCTCACGGCTAGAAATGTCCGACATTGGAAGTCTTGCTCTTCCAACCAGATACGACCATGGCCCCTATTTCCCCAACTTAAAGAGGACCTTTCACTACAATAAAAAATCTAAACTAAGCATACAGACATGGAGAGCGGTGCCCGGGGATCTCCCTGCACTTACTATTATCCCTGGGCGCCGCTCCGTTCTCCCGGTATCTTCATATTTTCGGCTCAACTGGGAGGAACCTGCCGGCACCTCCTTCTCCCAGGCTGTAGCGCTGGCCAATCGCAGCGCTCAGGTCATAGCCTGAGAGGGTTTTTTTCTCTCTCAGGCTATTTGCTGAGCGCTGCGATTGGCCAGCGCTACAGCCTGGGAGAAGGAGACGCCGGCAGGCTCCTCCCAGTTGAGCCGAAAATCTGAAGATACCGGAGCCTATACCAGGAGAACGGAGCGGCGCCCAGGGATAATAGTAAGTGCAGGGAGATCCCTGGGCGCCGCTCTCCATGTCTGTATGCTTAGTTCAGATTTTTTATTGTAGTGAAAGGTCCTCTTTAAACCCAATTAAGCATCTGTGGGTCCACCTCGATCGTCGTGTTCCCTCTATGAATCCTCCGCACGCACCCTCTAGCAGCTGTGGGACGCGCTGCAGTCAGCAGATACCTGCGACAACCTACCAAGACCTTACTGAGTCAGTCCCAGCCCGTCTAGCTGCTGTCTGTGCTGTACATGGCGGTTACTCTGGATATTAGCTGCTGGTCAGAATAAATCGGACTGAACTGTGTGTATGGGGGTATATATATACACACACACACATATATATATTTATAAATAATGGAGACACTATGGGAGGTCATGTATAATACAGGGGACATTATCGGGGGCCATTTATAATACTGGAGGCACTATGGGGTGCCGTAATATATACAGAGGGCACTGCAGTGGTTAGAATAAAAAAAAAAAAGCCAATTAAATTCATCAGTTTTTAATGGGCTTTTTTAATGATTGTTAAAAACGAATGCAAAACGGCCATTAACAAAAAGGATAGAAGGCCTGAAAATAGATGCACACACTGAGGAAAAATGGCCATGAAGAACTGACCATGTATGAGTTTTTTATGGCCGTTTTTTGCTGTTGTGTGAATGTACCCATATGGGGTTGAAAGACGCTGCAATACCAGACACAGCCCACAGACAGGAGGTGGCACTGCTTGCTCTCACCTCAGAAAATCATCCCTCAAACAATGTATGGAGACACTCGTTTTGGTTATTTTAGATAACATCAGGCTTTTATTAAAACCAATCCGTTTACAGGAACACATCAAAATCTTACAGTATTCACTAGGACAACGTACAAACATATAGGACTTAAAGCATCGAACCGTTCAGCTGCTGGGTGACCTGCAGCAGACAAATTAAAGCCAGGTTTTATGGTCATCCAGGTAGAGACGTATTTTTGGTGAAATTGGGTCAGGCACCCAGATTTTGGAGATGATGCTCCATTTGATAAGAAAATATTCCAGATAGTTGAGGGATATGGTCGGTACCAGATATCAGAAGAGACAAAGCTGCCACTAAACTAACCAAAAGTTGAATAAACCTTCAATAATGAAATGTTTGCTCCGTTTGGTTGAAATCCAACTCCTTCCATGGACAATGATCCGTTTTGTGCAGGTGAATGGGTTAATCCGATCTATACAATAGACGGTATTCAGTCACACTATATATATAAAAAAACAAAACAAAAAAAAAAAAAAACCCTGGTCCTGCCGCACAGGCGGACGCAACGATTATCGAGCTGAATTATCAGCAATCTATTTTGGCCAGGGTTTCTGCAGTCCCAACCATTTCATATTACGGTCCCTAAAGGGTCACTAAGTTTTTAGAAAAGATATATCAAAGGTTTCGATCGTAGGGGTCTGAGTGCTGAGAAGCGCTTGCATATTTCCTAGAACGAGGAGAGAGAAGCGCTTGCACATTTCGCTCTCTCCCCTTGCTGCAGAGGACAGAATCAATATGGGCCCATTGACTTCTATTGAGCCAGTTTCCTGCAGCAAGGAGGGAGAGTGCGGCATATACAAGCGGTTTTCTTCCCTTGTAGTGATCCGTGGGGGTCTCAGCACTCAGACCCCAACTGATCAAAATGTTTGACGTGTCTCTATGACATATCAAAAGTTGTTTTTTTTTTAAAACTTAGTGACCCTATAAGCACTGTGTGCCTCTGGGAGGCGCCGTAATGTCCACTAGAAACAATGCTTGTAGAGAGTGATACCTCCATAATACCTCATGCAGAGGTAAGAGGTGAAATCTTAGCATGATTTCCCTGATCTCCAACTTCCCTGACTGGAGGTTGCTTCATTTGCTGCAAGCATGCAGATTAAAGGGGTCTTCCGGTCCTACTGCTGTGACACCCTCCGATCGTGAGAATGATTGTCCTGTACCCGAAAAAATGCATGGAGCGGCAGGTCGGGCATGTGCACTGCCGCTCCATTCATACAGCGCCTGATGAATGGAGCAGCGGTGCGCAGAATTTAATTCCTCCATAGCCTCAAAGCTAGCTTGCCCCTGTGCCGATAGCAATACACGAAGGAGCGCGCGTCATGGCAGCAGTAATACCATCCCCCACATCAGGCCAAGATATTAAAGGGGTTGTTCGGGCTTTTTTTATTGATGACCTATCCTTCAGGATGCAGTTTCTATGCCAATGCAATTTTTACACTTTTTTTGATGTGGTTCCCACAATCCAGCTCAAGAATAGATGTATCACTTCTTTTTTTCCCGCAGTGCAGTTTTTGAAACCAAAAGCAAGAAAAAAAAGCGCCATGAAATAAACGATTTCCCCATTTAATTCAATGGAGCTGAACTGCAAGCATTTTCAGTGCAGTTTTTGGGTGCGGGATCCGCATCAAAATACACGTCGAAAACACTCTGTGTGAACATACCCTAAAAAAGGTTCCACCTGTGGTTGGTCCTCCCCTGCCAGGAAAATAGACCGCACATAGCCTAAGACAGGCATGCTCAACCTGTGGCCCTCCAGCTGTTGCAAAACTACAACTCCCATCATTCCCTGACAGCTTACAGCTATCATCCTACAGAAGGGCATTGTGGGAGTTGTAGTTTTACAACAGCTGGAGGGCCGCAGGTTGAGCATCCCTGGCCTAAGAGATATTCTGCAAGGACATAAAATAATTAATAAAAACAAACATTAAGTAAATAACAAAATAACATAAAATTAAACAATAGATAAAAGGCATTATTGTGATTGCAAGCATTAACCCTTCCTGCAGCAAGCCGTCCAGTAAGAAGGCTCTGTGTAACGTGTCAGTGGTGCTTTTCTAATTGACCTAACACCGGTACAACGGGATACGTACCAGCAGAAAATTAACCGTAATAAAAAAAAAATAAAATAAAACAAAAACACATTATTGACCTATTTTATCAGCAAACTGTAAAGTAAAGCCTACAGCCGCCTGAGTGCACATCGCATGCGGCTAAAAGCTTGCATAGACGAGGGAGAGGGGGCACTGAAGGACAGGAACCATTTCTGAAGGGTGCAGGAGGCACGCGTGCAGACATGGGGGCTTCCAAGTGGAGGGTTGAGATGAAACCGTCAAAGGCTTGTGTTCTCCAATCGCTGGACTGAGGGAAGCCGTGCCAGGCCTAACGTAGCTTCAGGTCATCTCCGCTGCCCAGGCCGGAGGTGGGATCCTGTTGCCGTCGAGCCTACACCAGAGAGAAATTCTGTTTAAAGTTAGAAACCGAGAGGTAGACATATGCAAGGGGTGCAGAAAAAACCACACACACAAGCAGGTAAAGGGGTCAATGTAAACTCAATGCACTCTGCACTCTCTACTGCTCTTCAGTGGGACGAACCTGATGCTGACCCCATGAGCTCCACTACATCGCACATTTACCTTCATAGAAGAGTGATACTTGTATATAAAAGTAAGAGTTCTACAAGATTGGTTCACTCCCTGTTTTTCAGAAAAAAATAGCTTTTTTATTTTTTGCAACTAGATGCTACGTTAAAAAGTTTCTATAGAAATCCAAGCGGCACTAAAAAGAGTAGCCCACATTTACTATCGTGGTTGGCGCCTGAAAATTTGGCTTATATTTGGTGCATCATTTTATTTTTTAACTTGTCTTATTGAAACAAGCAAACAGTCAAGGCTTACAATTGGGAATGCATACATAAGAGAATACAAGCATAAAAAACGTAAGAGCGAATGAAAAAACAGCAATGCAGAAGGCATCAAAATGTGCGACTTCACTCCCTGAAGTGTATGGTAGCCGTCATGGCACCTAACAGGTAGAATTTAGCGTAGGAACCCGTCTAACAGAGATCGCCTTGACGCTCGGCAGACGGGCTCAAATAATTTTGTACAAAACGATTTGCCAAGTATCTCGCACTAAGGGCTCATTCAGACGGCCGTATGCTGTCCGCAAAAATACTGAATGCTATCCCTTTTTTTGCGGATCCGCAAAAAAACGGATCTGCAAAAAAACGGATAGCATTCAGTATTTTTGCGGACCCATAGACTTCAATGGGGCCATGTCCTGATTTTCACGGACAAGTTTCATTTTTTTTGCGGATCCGCAAAAAAACGGATAGCATTCAGTATTTTTGCGGACAGCATACGGCCGTCTGAATGAGCCCTTATAGTGTAGCACTTGTTATTATTATGCAATTTTGTACTCTATATTGCAGTTAATTGTCGCATTGCATGTTTCTGTCTTTCAATGTCGTTCCCTGCCTTAGCAATGTGCTTCTGCGGTTTGGTATGTGCTGACTGACCCCCTTTTTTGGTTTTTCGTTAAAAAGTTTCTATAGAAATCCAAGCGGCACTAAAAAGAATAGCCCACATTTACTATCGTGGTTGGCGCCTGAAAATTTGGCTTATATTTGGTGCATCATTTTATTTTTTAACTTGTCTTATTGAAACAAGCAAACAGTCAAGGCTTACAATCGGGAATGCATTCATAAGAGAATACAAGCATAAAAAAACGTAAGAGCGAATGAGAAAACAGCAATGCAGAAGGCATCAAAATGTGCGACATACATGACGTGCATACATAGAGGAGCATAACTGAGCACAAAGCATCGGGAATACCAATGGGGGGTTGTAGAGGGAAGGGGTATATATATATATATATATATATATATATATATATATATATATATATATATATGGCCAAGATGTCACCCAAGCACAGGTGCCCCTCCAGCAAAGGAATCCTCCTGCAGGCGCATACCAGCGCGCCTTCAGGAGGGAGATGCCGTCTAGATGACTGGACCATTATGTCCAGTTGCGGTCACTTCAAAAGACAGAGGATCAATAGAGATCTTCTGCCTTTTGATAACACCTCTGGCAGGGCCGTAGATGTTTTACATTACAAGGACAGTGGAACAAAGGGCGCCGGAGATGTGCGGTCATTTCACAGGCGGGAGTATCAAAGCGATCCTCCGCCTAGAAGCGCGCGACAGGACGCGCGGTGAAGTTATATCACCGCGCCAGCCCGCGCACGCCTGAAGTGCGGGCTGCTCGGGAGCAAGCCCAGCAGCCCGAGCGAGAATTAACATCTGAGAAACGAGCCAAGGGAGAATCAACCCCAGGACGACGAGCAAGAACCCCTGGAAGATGAGCGTTAACCCTGGACTGGCTGAGTAACCCTTTCCCTACCACCTAGACCAGTGATGGTGAACCTCTTAGAGACCGAGTGCCCAAACTGCAACCCAAAACCCACTTATTTATCGCAAAGTGCCAACACGACAATTTAACCTGAACACCAATATCATATATCTTCCATGTACTTTATCATTTAGCTATAATAACCTGCCTACATTCAATGTGCTGCCTGTGCTGTTCATAGCATGTCCTGCACTATTGAATGGCAGGCAAAGTCTAAGGCATATTGGTACACCATAGACTTTCTCCAGGGTGCGGGTGCCCAGAGAGGGCTCTGAGTGCCGCCTCTGGCACCCGTGCCATAGGTTCGCCATCACTGACCTAGACCAACGAGCATTAACCCCTCCAATATAAACCCCTGCATTATTCCCACTGCCACCAATCCCTGATATATATAGATATATAAGCCCCCATATCCCGGTACCCCTACTTAGCTATACCCCTGCCCTATATTGGTATCCATGGCCTGCATCGTATTAACCCTTGCAGTGCCACTATTAACCCTTTATACCCCATAGGGACAGCGTATAGCCAGGTGGGTGGGCTCTGCTAATAGTGTGTGTATGTAAGTGTATGTCTAGATAGATTGTGAGGTGGAATAAGTAGATTGTATTGTTTTAGCGTAGTCAGGTTTTATAGTGTTGTTAATGTATTGCGGTGTGTGTCTACATGTATATATATTTATATAACCAGTGATATAGATATAAATATATATATATATATATAGCAATTAGACTGTAGACTTGTATTTGTTTAATAAATACTTTATTGTTCTATATGCAGTTTATAGTCCCTTTTGTCGCCACCGTAATAATCCATCACACGTAGTTCACAGAAAGGTATAGCAACAGGTAGATGTATTCATAGTATAAATAGGCAGAGTCGTCAATAAAAAATAATAATCCCCTGCATCTTGCCCATCAAGGGGCGTGGCTTCGCAGGAAGGGGAGTGGCTTAAAGGGGTTGTCAGGCCTTGGTGCAAACAAACCCTATGGTTCTAACCTGTGCCTCTTAACAAAACAACCACCACTTACCTGCCGCCCACAGTCACACTGCTGCTCTGTTCCTGGCCATGCTGCGGCCATCACAGGGTCAGTGGTCACATAGGCTTGAATGATATGTTGGGATAAGGCTGCTTTCTGGTCCTGCGGGGGCTGGAAGTGGAGCAGCAGAGGGACCGTGGACAGAGGAGTGGTGTGTTTTTGTGTAAAGGGGCACTAGTTAAGATTTTTTGGGCCAGCCCGCCGCCCCCCTCCAAAAAAAAAAAAAAAAAAAAAAAGGCATGCTCTGGGAATGGAGTTTTTTTTTTGGTTTATTTCTTAAAGGTTTCTCTACAAGACTTGAATAATTTACAAAATGACACTAAGTTAAAAACATCATCCGAAAAGAAGGCTTGTTACTTTTAAAAATGAAGCACAATTATTTAAAATTGGATTTTTTTTCTGCAGTTTAAATCATCAGAATAGAACCCCACACATTTGTTTCTATTCATGTGTTTTTAAGGGGGTTTTCAGGGATGTTGATCGCCTATCCTCAGGTCAGCTGTATGAAGGAGCCACGGTGATCTATGAGCGCATACGCCTCTTCCGAGACCAGTGATCACATGAATGGGGCTGAGAGCAATACCAAGCAAAGTCTCTATAAAATGGACTGGGCTAGGCTTGAGAAGCTACGTGGAGGCTGCGGCCTCCTCAAAACAGCCGATCGGCAGGGTGCTGGTAGTTGGACCCTCACCTTTCAGATATTGATGACCTATCCGGAGGACAGGCTAACAATATGAAAATCCTTAAGAACCCCTTTAAGGTTCTACATAGAAGCCAAAGAGTAAGAAACCTGAAAAAATGCAGAATGCATAGTACAATAGGGCTGGAGGGATTAAAAAATAAATAAATAATAATTTAACTCACCTTAATCCACTTGTTCACGCAGCCCGACTTCTATTCTGTCTTCATCTGTAAGGAATAGGACCTTTGATGACGTCACTGTGTTCATCACATGATCCATCACCATGGTGATGGATCATGTGATGGACCATGTGATGAGCGTAATGACGTCATCAAAAGGTCCTATTCCTCACAGATGAAGACAGAAGAGACGCCGCTGCGCGAACAAGTGGATTAAGGTGAGTTAAATTATTATTTATTTATTTTTTAACCCCTCCAGCCCTATTGTTGTACTATGCATTCTGTATTCAGAATGCTATTATTTTCCCTTATAAGCATGTTATAAGGGAAATAATAATGATCGGGTCCCCATCCCGATCGTCTCCTAGCAACCGCGCATGAAAATCACACCGCATCCGCACTTGCTTGCGGATGCTTGCGATTTTCACGCGGCCCCATTCACTTCTGAGGCCTGCATTGCGTGAAAAACGCAGAATATAGAACATGCTGCGATTTTCACGCAACGCACAAGTGATGCGTGAAAATCACCGCTCATGTGCACAGCCCCATAGAAATGAATGGGTCCGGATTCAGTGCGGGTGCAATGCGTTCACCTCACGCATTGCACCCGCGCGGAAACCTCGCCCGTGTGAAAGGGTCCTTAGGGCACCTTCACACGCTGAGGATTCTGTTGTAGGATTTTCAGCTTCAGTTCCATTTTTTTTAAATGGGGAGGCAAGCACATTGATTTCTGCAATCCTCATTCAGGTGAATAATTGTAAGAAAGGAGTTGCGGTTTTGCGGTTTTTATTTTTTTCCGAAAAGCCACAGTTGTGTGCAAAATCAAGGCAAAACCTTCTTAAATCTGTGTGAATTAAGATCCAGCCTTCAAAATCACTGCTATTATATCTAGTCAAAGGCACAACTGTGCAAGAAGCACAGCAGGAAGCATCCAAGGAAAACCAAAGAAACAATCCAGGCAGTAAATGAAGAAATAAGCAGAAAAAGGTCCCACTGTAGAATTTTTAAACCAATCCTGCAATTACACATCTGAACAGCAGAGGGAGCTCCCACTGCATCATCACTAGGCTTTCCATTGTGGGCACCATACCAGTCTGAAATCACAAGTCGTACATTGTGCTAAGGAAAGGGGCTGAGCCTGCAGACTGGTGGTAGAGGAAAAGAAAGATGGGCGGCTGACACTGCAGTAGCTGAAGAAGTCTGGTTAGTATAAAAAGCAGGGGTAGTAGGTTTCAAAGTGAGCAGAGGTCAAAAAGAAAAAAAAAAACTAGCGATTAAAGGGCTTCTGTCACCCCACTAAAGTCATTATATTATTTTGGGCTACTTATATTCCTTATACTGCGATATATGAATATATAATGCTCTTACTCATTTTCGTTGGGCAGTTTCTTATAAAAACTGACTTTTATAATATGTAAATTACCTGTCTACCAGCAAGTAGGACGGTTACTTGCTGGTAGCAGCCGCATCCTCCTTTCATAAAGACGCCCCCTCCTCATGTTGATTGACAGGGCCAGCGAACGCGCTCGTCCTCTGACTGGCCCTGTCTGCGTTTTAAATCTCGCGCCTTCGCCGTACCGGTCTTCAGTCGGCGCAGATGTGACGTCATCGGCGCAGGCGCATTGAGGATAGAGCGGCTGAGCGAGCGCCTCCTCTCAGTGCGCCTGCGCCGACTGAAGACCGTTACGGCGCAGGTGCGAAATTTTTAACGCAGACAGGGCCAGTCAGAGGACGAGCGCGTTCGCTGGCCCTGTCAATCAACATGAGGAGGGGGAGTCATTATGAAAGGAGGATGCGGCTGCTACCAGCAAGTAACCGCCCTACCTGCTGGTAGAGAGGTAATTTACATATTATAAAAGTCTGTTTTTTTAAGAAATTACAGAACGAAAATGAGTAAGAGCATTATATATTCATATATCGCATTATAGGGAATTTAACTAGCCCAAAAAAAAAAAATGACTTTAGTGGGGTGACAGAAGCTTTTTAAGTCTTTTCTGCATAACAAATCTGCAAAAAGGTTACGCACACCTGTAAATACAATGCATCTTGTACTGGACCGGTGTTACAGCCTGTCTAATACTCCAGAGCTGCATTCACAATTCTGCACGTTTCATAGTTAAGGCTTAATCTGCATTCTAGAAAGTGTTGTCTTTACACCAGGAGGTGCACAAGAATTGGATGTAGGAAAGACTGTATTAGGCCTCTTGCACACGAACATATTTTCTTTCCGTGTCTGTTCCGTTTTTTTTGTGGACCGTACGCGGAACTATTCATTTTAATGGGTGCACAAAAAAAAACCTGAAGTTATTCCTTGTGCATTCCGTTTCCGTATGTCCATATTTCCGTTCCGCAAAAAAATAGAACATGTCCTATTATTGTCCGCATCACGGACAAGGATAGGACTGTTCTATTAGGGGCCAGCTGTTCCGTTCCGCAAATTTTTTTGCGGACCGCAAAATACATATGGTCGTGTGCAAGAGACCTTAGGCTGCTATTACAGGCATCCTTTAGCAGCCACAGATAGCGCCCGATATTCCCCACTAAACGAATAGCAAAAAGGACACCGATTCAGAATGTGCAATTTCTCCTTCTATTCAACTTGCCTTCCCCCGCAACGGATCCATCAGCTATTAAGCGTTCTCTCTATTAGGCCTCCTGCACACGACCGTATCCTTTTTTGCGGTCCGCAAATCACTGATAGCACCACCCATGTGCCATGTAGCGCAACATGGGCAAGAATAGGACTTGTTCTATTTTTTGAGGGGCCGCGGAATGCAAATACGGATACGGCCCAATTGAAATGAATGGATCCGCGTCCGATCTGAAAAAAAAAAATGCGAATTGGATGCGGACCAAAACTACAGTCGTGTACATAAGGTCTTATATCGCAGCGTGTAGGAGTCCACATAGTGCATGGATCCATTGCAAACTGATTGCAGGGGAATGTAAGCAAGTAGAAAAATTACAATTGCTTACGTGTCTTTTGAGCTACTCAGCCATTACAGTAGTTTAGGGGAGTTAACAGGTTTCCCTTAAGGGTGAAACTGTCAATAAGCTTGTCTGTTTCCAATACCCATCAGAATTACGAATGCAGCTCTGGAGTAAAATAAATGTAATTCAGCCTGAGTACAAGAAAAGTAATATAATATATTACAAAGTTACTGCAGTGGATTAGATGTACGGTATGAATCAACTATTCAAGACAAATATATGCTTTACGACACTGAAGGATCTGATCTTCAGAAAGGCAGTCATGTATTCTCAAGTAGTAGAATAGACTTCCAATAGTCTGATTACTGATCATGGGCAGGGGGTTGAGGATTTAGGATTCACTACTAGCTACAGAACGGGCCGCCCATTATAGAAATGCCTATTCTTACCCGCAAAATGGACAAGAATAGGACATGTTCTCTTTTTTTTTTTTTTTTTTTGCAGGGCCATACAGTTTCTCTTCTACAGCCTTCAGTTTTAAATGGAGTCTGTCACCTACATAACATGTTTTAAACTGATGATATAGCTCTGTGGGAGGCAGATCCATAACACTGATGTTACCCATGTTTCGTTTTTCAGAGCCTCCAAAAGTACCTAAAATGAAGTTTTAAAAATATGCAAATTACCTATCGCAAGTGCCCAGGGGCGGAGAGTGTGCTGCACGTGCCCAGTGCTCCCCGCCTTACCTGCTCCTGACTCCTCCCCTCTGTATCGTCCGGCCAGCCCTGTATCCTTGCGGCGTCATTCTCATCTCCATTCATAATCCAGAGCCTGTGCGCTTTACCGCTGGTGTACGTAACTGGCGCATGCGCATGGCATATCAGTATGCCTTTGCCCACAGTGGGCAATGTACTGCGCATGCCTGGACCCGGCGGTGAAGCGAACAGGCACTAGATTATGAATGGAGATGAGAATGACGCCGCAAGGATACAGGGCTGGCCGGACTATACAGAGGGGAGGAGTCAGGAGCAGGTAAGGCGGGGAGCACTGGGCACGTGCAGCACACTCTCCGCCCCTGGGCACTTGCGATAGGTAATTTGCATATTTTTAAAACTTCATTTTAGGTACTTTGGAGGCTCTGAAAAAACGAAACATGGGTAACATCAGTGTTATGGATCTGCCTCCCACAGAGCTATATCATCAGTTTAAAACATGATATGTAGGTGACAGACTCCCTTTAAGGCCAACGGAGCCCTAAAACTGAGGCTGTAGAAGAAAAACAGTTGACATTTTTTAATAAGGACCATCTGCTCTGCACAGCACATCACCAATGTGGTATACTAGGCTTTAATGGAGCGGGTGCAGGCAGGAGCAGTGATGTCCTATGTAGAGCTGCTCGCTACTCTCTAATAAAAGCCTTGCCTATACCGACATGGCATGAAAGGCTTTTAGCAGAGCAGAGTGAGCGGAGGCAGGAGCTCTGCACAGCACATGGCCTGCACTTTCCCCACTAAAGCCTGGCATAGCACATCAGTAAAGTGCTATGCAGAGTTTTTAGCGAGCGGAGCTGGCGCAGGCAGGAGCAGAGATGTGTGCTCCAGTCTGTACATTGTTCACTGCAGCCCCAGTGGAATCCATACACCAGTACAGTGCAAGAATTCCAAAGCGCGATAGGCACCTGAAGTTCAGGTGCCCATTTCCCAAGAAGAACTAAAAAAAATAAAAAAATTATAATAATAATAATAATAATAATAATAATAAATATTATTCTTGTTATTACATTTAAAATAGGTTTTAATAAAGTTTAGGTATATTCTAAATGTACCCATAACACATGTGTAATCATAAGTGATGTGACTACTATTCAAGGGCATGTAGTTCCCTTTCTCCCTGCTTGCAGCCCACTGTAAATGCCTAAAATCCTACTCCTTCCCCAAAACAGTGTTTCTGCAGCAACACTATAAGGGTGCATTCACATGTCCGCAACTGTTTTGTAGTCTGCAAATTGAGGATCCGCAAAACACAAAACTGGCCATGTGCGGTCTGCATTTTGCAGACCGCACATGGCCGGCACCATGATAGAAATGCCTATCCTTGTCCGTGGCTGCGGACAAGAATAGGACATGCTCTATTTTTTTTTTGCGGGGCCGCGGAACGGAAGTGCCAATGCGGACCCATAGAAAATGAATGGGTCCGCACCTGTTCCACAAAATCGCGGAACGGATGCAGACCCATTTTGCGGACGTGTGAATGCACCCTAAAACTAAAGACAAGGAGGAGGGGTATGACGCTGCAGTTTCTCGAAGCTCTTACCACCACACCAGAAGTTGGGAGAGACAAAGTTAGTTGGCGCTGTTCCAATCTCAAGGGAGATCCCTGGTCATGGACTATACTAAATAACCCTTTCACTGCCAAGGACGTATGTAACATGCCATGAACTTAACTCTCCCCTGTGGCTGGAACATTAGGCTACGTCCACGCGCAGTGGAATGCAACAGAAATGATCTGCAATGCAAAGGTGAAATCCACTGCAAATCTGCAACCAATCATAAACAGATTTTTTCCGCCCCATGTGCACGTACCCTTAGGGGCAGAAGCTTAGCTTTTGGTAATATTTGGGTTGCAGCACTCGTTTGAGGTCAGGAAGCTGTATGAAAAGTTTTACTTCCTGGTTTTGCGTTTCTGTAAGAGAGGGGAGAAGCTTCAAGTGACATCAGGAGGAAAGTTACTGTCATCTCCCCCTGCACGGCCTCCAGGCCCCCTGGACAAGGGGAAAGGGGGTATACTGGAGCTTTTCTTCATGTTATCGCCCCCTTACCAAACAAGAATGCCATATGGCCTCTGACTATCACAATTGGGGATGAGGCTGTTCTTACTACTAAAGGAGATAGAAGAGAAGCACTGGCACATCTAAATCAGACCATAAAATATTTACCGGTATCAAAGATTTTGGTTTATTTAAAGGAGGTTGTCTGTGGAGAAAGAAATATTTAAAAAAGACTCAAAATTGTGTATTAAACAAATAAAATAAAATTACACCTCACCGATCCCTCGCTACTTCAGCTTCCCACTGGTCATTACTACCAGGTGCCTGTGAGCAAGCAGTGAATAAGGTCAATTCCAGTGGGATGAGAGGCACCAGAAAGTAGAGACCAGCGGGCAACTGGGGAATCGACAGAACAGATGTAGCGCAGGAATCGGTGAAGATTTCTTTCTTTCTTATGCTACTTTGACACTTGCGTTGTTGTTTTCCGGTATCGAGATCCGGCAGAGGATCTCAATCCCGAAAAAAAAAAAACTTTTCCGTTTAGTCCTCATGCAATCTGAATGGAAAGAGATACGTTCAGGATGCATCAGGATGTCTTTCGTTCAGTCAGCATTCTGTTTTGTGACCGGAGCCTAAAAACCCGGGTCACCTATTGACTTTCAACATATTTAGTGACGGATCAATTTTTTTCCCCGTTTTGATTTCACACAACTGCATCGGAACCGTAAAATCTTTCACTTACCGTAAAATCAGTTTCTCTTCTGTTCATTGGGGGGGACACAGGCTTGACCATGGGACGTTACAGAGCAGTCCTCAAGGGTGGGCACAACAAGAACCCCTCCCGTCAATCAGAGAACCGCCGTCTGCAAAACTCTACGCCTCAGAGAAGCGTCAGCTGACGCAAAGGTGTGCACTCTATAAAACCTGGAAAAAGTATGCAGAGACAACTAGGTAGCCGCCTTGCACACTTGAAGGGCCGAAGCCCCGTGATGCACCGCCCAAGAGGCCCCTACTGCCCAAGCCGAATGAGCAGTCACCCGGAAGTGTGGTGCCCGGCCATTAATGAGGTACACTTCCAAAATGGCCAAACGAATCCATCGGGAAATGGAAGCCTTCGACGCCACCAGTCCTTGTCTCGGACCCTCTGGAATCACGAACAGGGAATCCATCCGCCGGAAAGATGACGTCTGGGACAGATAGACTCGAACGGCTCGTACCAAATCCAGGGTATGGAGCGACTGCTCCCGAGGAGGAGACGGGTCCGGACAAAATGAGGGGAATTTAGATGGAATTCCGACACCACCTTCGGCAGGAAAGACTGAACAGGGCGAAGGACCACCTTATCCTGATGGAGGATCAGGAACGGCGACCGACATAAGAGAGCCGCTAGTTCCGACACCCTACGGATGGACGGGATTGCCACCAAAAATACCACCTTGTAAGACAGGAAGCAAAGCGACACCTGCTGCAAGGGATCAAACAGAGCATTGAGCACTAGATCAAGATCCCAGGGATCCAATGGAGGACAGAAAGGGGGAGCAGCATGCTCCACCCCCTGCAGAAAAGTCTGAACCGCCAAAAGCGAAGCCAAATTCCTCTGAAAAAGAACGGAAAGAGCCAAAACTTGCCCTTTGAGGGAGCTGAGAGCCAGCCCCAAGTCTATGCCCGACTGCAGGAAAGCCAAGAGTCGCGGCAAAGAGAACCAAACGGGAGGCAGCGGATGCCGCTCACACCAACTAAAGTAGGACTTCCAGGTCCGGTGGTAGATCCAGGAAGACGACGGCTTCCTGGCCCGAATCATGGTCTGGACCACCGCATCCGAAAAAACCCTGAGCCTTCAGTACGGCGGCTTCAACAGCCATGCCGTTAAATGTAGCGACCCTAAATTCGGGTGGAAGATAGGCCCTTACGACAGAAGGTCCTCCCGAAGAGCAAGACGCCAGGGTTAGTCAGCGAGAAGGGTGACTAGAGACACGTGCCACGCCCCGGCGCAGCCAATCTGGGGCCACGAGAATGACGGGCAGTCCCTCGGACCTGATCTTCCGGAGGAGGCGCAGAATGAGAGGAAGAGGCGGAAATACGCAAGGAAAAGTGAACAGACTCCACGGAATCACCAGCGCGTCGCACGCCAGGGCCATGGGTCCCTGGACCGCGCAACGAAGTCCTCGACCTTGTTGCTGAAGCGGGAGGCCAAGAGATCTACATCTGGCCGACCCCACCGCTCGCAGATGGCTCGAAAGACCTGCGGGTGAAGAGCCCACTCGCCGGGATCGAGACGCTCCCAGCTGAGGAAGTCTGTGATCCAGTTGTCGACGCCGGGGATGTGAACTGCCGATAGTGCCGGAACATGTTCCTCCTACCAGCTGAGAATCAGCGCCGTCTCCGCCATGGCTGCCGGGCTCCGAGTGCCGCCCTGGTGATTGAGGTACGCCACCGCCGTGGAGTTGTCGAACTGAACCCGAACGACCCCCGAGATGCTCGGCCCAATGCCGCAGCGAGAGCCGAATCGCCCTCAACTCCAGAACATTGATTGGAAGGGAGCGCTCCTCACGTGACCATACCCCTTGAACAGAGAGATCTTCCAACACTCCCCCCACCCCTAAGGCTTGCGTCCGTTGTTAACACCTTCCAACGGAGAGGAAGGAACGAGCAAGCCCGACGTCAACATCGGAAAGACCAACCACCATCTGAGGGCCCGGCGAACCTGGGCAGGGAGACGCATGGGCCGATCCAGAGAGGCTGGGGAGCGGTCCCAGCTGGACAGAATGGCTCGCTGAAGCGTTCTGGTATGGAATGGAGCATAGGGAACTGCTTCGAAGGCAAAGACCATGTGACCAAGAGCCCGCATGCAGCGACGAATGGGAACTGGACCTGGCCTCAACAAGGGGAGAATCTGAAGACAAAGAGCGGATAGCTTCTCCGGAGGCAAGAATACCTGGGCCTGAAATGTGTCAAGTACCATGCCCAAGTCAACCGCTGCGATGGATACAGACAAGACTTCTGTCTGTTCAGGATCCATCCGAAGCTCTCCGGGGTGTCCAGAACAATGGTCAGGCTGTCCGCCGTCACCCGGAACGACGGACCCTTCAACAGGATGTCGTCTAAGTAAGGGATCGATACGATCCCCCTGGCATGGAGCAGGGCCATGACTCCCGCCAGAACTTTTGTAAAGACCCTGGGAGCTGTGGCCTCCTTCAGACACTAAGCTAAAACTGATCTAGCTTAGTCCCTGTAGGAAGGGTACAGCTGAAGGGGAGGAGATTACACTTTGTGTGCTTAGTGTCAGCCTCCTAGCAGGCCTGTGTTCCCCAATGATACGGATGAGAAATCAAAACAGATCCATTTAATTTACGGTATTGAGATCCTCAGCCAGATTTCAATACCGGAATTGACAACGCAAGTGTGAAAGCAGCCTCAGTACATCTTTCTGAGGTTTTTTTTTTCTAAAAAATAATCACCCAGACGGACCATAAAATACTGGTGAATATGATTAATAAGTGCACATAAACTTTTACTTCCAGTAGGTGTAAGCTGCTCGTCACAAAAATTCTCAAGCTTTTCTTACGTGCAAAAGTTCAAGATGGCGCCCATGACTGTAAAGTGTCAGGTGGCACTTTCACAACATGTCGGTTGTAATGGGATTTTATTTATTTTTTAAATCATTAAATTTTTCAGTTTGTTAAGTGTTAAAAAATTGCCCTGGCAGTAAAAGGGTTAAAGTTGCTTTCTTCCAATTGCACCCCGAAACGCGTTGAGCCATATATTATTTGTCAAAATAAAGTGATTGATCAGAAGCCTCCAGACGTGGGCTGCCATCAATTTCCGACACTTGTACATGCGATCCTGGCCAGGGGGCTTCAAAGTTTTAGGTGTCTTGCGTTCATTCTGTTGACTACCCCCCCAGCGAAGTGAGTACATACAGATTTTATTTTTATTTTATTTCAACTGATTTTATTAATTATTCATACTGATGCGTATTCTGTATTTATCTTTTCTGCTGCACATACCATCTGATATTGGCGCTCTAACCATTTACTTACAGTAGGGAGTGGCGCCTTTTTGTGTGTGTTTTTTCTTTGACGGTTCACGGGAAGTATTTCCCTGGCTCCACCTGTGCCCGTCTCGTCTTTTGATCACTTCATTTGGGCGTGGGTTTTGTCCCACTCCCATTAACACCTGTGATGCCTTCCCATCGTATAAATCTGCGCACCTGCATTAATTTGTTCACTTATCTCTTTCTCCTTTTACTCCACCCTTCTGGCGCCCAATATCCTTAGGTACTTTGCTTTTCTCGGCTGACCATCCTTGATTAGTATCTTGTACTATAATCCTCTTTTTTTTTTTCTCATTCCTTCCAATCAATCATAGTCCTGATACAGCGACTAGATTGCAGGATCTTTCCTATAATGCAGTCTAACAAAATATACCCCCCCCCCCCGATCTGACACCCACTGCTCATGCAACACAAGTAGTAGTTATTATTTCTAAGGGGTACTGACCAGTTAAGGGCAGCGTGGTCGTAAAACTCTCACCTCCATTTCCTCCCGGTGAGAGCGATCTCTGTCCTCAAAGTCACGGGTTCTTCTGCGAGCGTCCTCAAAGGCTTGCTGCGCCAGGGAGTCCTCATGCTGGGAGCAAACAAGAACACTGTTCAGCATGCCAACTTTCCAGGGCTCTGCGCCCCCCCCCTCCCCCAAAAACAATATTAAGTCATGCTGGGTTCTCATTCAGCATAATGGCTGCGCACTAGTTATGCCATGCGGCGGCACGTAGCGAGCGAGATGTCTGTGCTTACCTGTGCTCTGTCTTCATCAAATTCTAAGCAGCCCATCCCGTCTAACCGCTGGAGGTCTATCCATCCTCTCCACATGACGCAAACACCGTTCAGGATCATCGGGGCCTTTAAATGGACCTGAAGCAGAAGAAGGGACCCTCAATTAGCATCATCCTATACCATCAGCTGATATTAAAGGGGATGTCCAGACACTTTAACCCATTCCGCCCCCTGAACGGATGTGCATATGAGGTCACAGTGATGCGACACCACATGGCTGCCACGTAGCATTACCACTTGATGGACATATCAAACTGGTAAATGTCACTGTAGACAGGTCACCGGATGGAGGTGGCGCTGACCTCAGCCCCTCCCCCTGATGGCTGCAGCAGTCTCCTGATTGGATGCCACGGCTGTCACTCAGATCAGAGCGAAGTGTCCAGCACACAATGGCATGGCACTTACAATTGCAGCATCGGGAGGGGCAACCTGTACGATCATCACCCCAGGTATGCTTATATTGTTCCCCCTATCACGTATATAGCGATATCAGAGTCACAGAGCACTGACCAACACCTTAAAATTATTTTTAAAAAGGGATGGAAAAGTTTTTCTGTTTCAGGTAGGATGTGACACACTGGTAAAATGTAGCTTTATTTACTGGGAGCACTGGGAAAAAAAGAGGCAAGTCAGCAGAGAACGTTTACACAGACCAGAGTGAAAGTCGATGGCTGAGCAGGGAAGGGGCTGTAGGCATAAGGCTGCGGGTGTATGGACTCGGGAGAAGGATTCTGGTCTGATCCGCAGGGGTCGGGGTGTCAGCCCCACTGATCCGATACTGACGGCCTATCCTGTGGACAGCCCATCAATATTAAAAGCAGTGGACAACCCCTTTAAAAGGAGGAGTTGTCCAGAACCAGCAAAGCATGGGTGCTTTCTTCCAAAAACAGCACCTCACCTGTCTGTAGGCATGTGGCTGGCATAGACAGGGTGTACTCTGATGGAACACAGTGGCTGACAATGTAATGGGGCACTGTGGCTGCCATAGTTAGGGGGCACTGTGACTGGCATAGTTGGGGGCCCTGTGGCTAGCAATGTGACTGGGCACTGTGGCTGCCATAGTTAGAGGCATTGTGGCTGGCATAATCAGGGGGCACCAACATGGCCATAGTCAGGGGCGTTATGGCTGCTAATGTAATGGGGCACTGTGGCTGGCATAGTCAAGGGGCACTGGCTTTTGTACTGTGTCTGTACCCATAGAATACAGTAAAATAGTATTTTCTATCTTTATGCTTCTAATTGCGGGGGCGTCTTATAGTCTGAAAAATACAGTGATCTGTTAAGCGGACGGTCCCATCCATTATCAGGAGCCTTAAGAGCTCGTTACAGTAGCCGCACAGTTCTGCACACAGAGGCCTGGCACTCTTAGAAAACACAACCACGTCATGTGGGCCATGTGCCAAAGACTGCAGGATGAGAGAGGAATTCGGCGGGTGCAGGACTACAGGGAAATTTGAGCTTAGGTTGGACAAGGGCCGAGGAAAGAGGCTTTATCAATTAACCGAGTGACTGCTGCACAGATCTGACGCCCATCATGTGGAGATCCACACCAGTCACAGAACACCGCCCGATAAATGCATGGCAGAATCAGTCTGTGCACGTATACCCTCCCCACCCCCAACCCTTAGAAACTAATTCTGCACTGGCCGACTCTAGCAGAAAACCCGACAATCGTTCTGATTGATGATCACACCCACAGATGATTTAGGGCTCTTTTGGACATGTGTTCCAGACCCAGTAAGCAAAGGCTTTGGATGGAATCTGAGTGCGGTAGGTTTTTCCTGCGAAAGTCGGCAAAGAGAACAAAAATGGACCGATATCGGCGAGTGGCATCACCTCGTACCTATTCACCCATGTTATAACTGGCATTGCTCTATGTCCGCTTCTTCTGTATTTTCCATTAGACACTAAGTGAAGACTTGTGTGAAAGTGGGACCTACAAGGGTACATGCTTCAATGGCACACAAAAAAATAATAATAAATTATAATATAACACAGTAAGGGTCCATTCACACGTCCGCAATTTCGTTCCGCATTTTGCGGAACAGAATTGCAGACCCATTCATTTCTATGGGGCAGCACGATGTGCTGCCCGGACACGGAATTGCGGATCCGCACTTCTGTTCCGCCAAAAAAATAGAACATGCCCTATTCTTGTCCGCAATTGCGGACAAGAACAGGCATATTCTATTAGTGCCGGCAATGTGCGGTCCGCAAAATGCGGAACGCACATTGCCGCTGTCCGTGTTTTGCGGATCCGCAAAACACGTTGCGGACGTGTGAATGGAGCCTAACTGCCCCGTAGACAATAATCCTGTGTTCAGTCCATTCTAAACCTGGGTAATGCCAGGACGTAAGCATCGAGAGGATTGATGCAGCTCTGTGTAAGGGGCTTCTTCAAAGCTTCAAACCCTCCTCAGATAAGGAAGAGTGGAAACCATCCACCAATGTCCTCATCCTGTGCACTTCAACATGTGGCAAAAGCAATAACCGGCTACGGTTCACCAGGTTCTCCGCTGCCTTTACCTTTCAACTACGGAAGTGCCAACAACGCATGTTCTGCAAGTTCTGTTAGGGTATGTTCATATGGAGCTTATATTAAAGGGGGTTTCCCATGTTTTTATTTTTTTTGGATAGGTCATCCATATCTTGGGGGACCGACACCCAGGACCCCTGCTGATCAGCTTTTTAAGAAGGCACCGGCACTCGCGGTAGCACCTGGGCCTCTCTGTTCACCCAGCACAGCGCCATACATTGTATAGTGGCTGTACCTGGTATCGCACTCAGCCCCGTTCAGTTCAATATGGCTGAGCTGCGCCTAGGTCGTGTGACCGCAGAAAGTGAAGCTGTCAGAAGGCCGCAGGAAAACCCCTTTAAGTTTGGGAATCGCATGCGAAAAATCAGCAGAGTATCACATTACCAGCAAAGAGGATGACATTTCCCCAAATCTCTCAGAGACGCTGCGGGAAAAATCCATTGCAGAGACTGGCCTGCGATACAGACTGTACAGCACATCAATTCAGGCCTCGTTCACCTTTTAGTGAATCACGGACGTGTGCTGTCCATGTTCTCCACGGACAGCACACATACCCAATGACTTTTAATGTGTTTATTCACACAAGTGGAGACATACACTACTGTGGTCCGTGATGCGGACCAAACCCGCCAGTAAGTCTATTGGTCCGTGAAAAATCACAGACACAACAGAGAGATTCTCTGGCAAAATGAGCAACTCATGCAGATTTTGCAGAAGGTATCGTTGCCCATTTTTCCCTGAAAAATTATGGCAACATCCATGGTGGAACTTCTACTGTGGAAATTCGTCCAGTGCGGCTACACCCTGAAATCGTGGTATCTAAAGAATGAGCCCACTTGACAGGACCAAAATGGGCCACCCAGGTCAGAAAGGACCGGCGTTTTCATAACCCTTGGCCGAAAATCTTGCCCCCATGTTTGCCATCAATGTGGTTACCATGGAGGCAGCAAAAGGGATGGGACCGGCCTGGGCCTCTTCTCTCCAAGTCTTCCTCTAGGACAGGGGGTCAGCAAGCTCCCAGCATGCTCCATTCACTTCTACAAGAGTTCCAAGAACAGTTAGGGAAGCGTGCATGCTGGGGTTCGTAGTTTCACCGCGGCTGGAGTGACGGAGGTCGCCGATCCCAGCTCTAGGATATGGATACAGTCCTATAAGTGTAGCTTCCATCTTCCTAGCTAAACCACAGCGTGAAATTAGCTAGCGTTTTTTGCTGACACATCTATTAGCTGTGAAGTTGGAGAAACTTGTGCATCGGGCGGACAAAGAGATCATTCATAAAACGACAACCTGCAAGATGTGCGTACCGCTGATGGGTGCTATAAAGGGATTGGGAGCACACAGAAGGCCAGGAAGTGAGCGGTAGGAGGTTTTGGTCACGGCTCGTGTAAGCTGCCGCCTTGTGGAATATATATATATATATATATATATATATATATATATATATACACTGCTCAAAAAAATAAAGGGAACACTTAAACAACACAATGTAACTCCAAGTCAATCACACTTCTGTGAAATCAAACTGTCCACTTAGGAAGCAACACTGAGTGACAATCAATTTCACATGCTGTTGTGCAAATGGGATAGACAACAGGGGGAAATTATAGGCAATTAGCAAGACACCCCCAATAAAGGAGTGGTTCTGCAGGTGGTGATCACAGACCACTTCTCAGTTCCTATGCTTCCTGGCTGATGTTTTGGTCACTTTTGAATGCTGGCGGTGCTTTCACTCTAGTGGTAGCATGAGACTGAGTCTACAACCCACACAAGTGGCTCAGGTAGTGCAGCTTATCCAGGATGGCACAGTAATGCGAGCTGTGGCAAGAAGGTTTGCTGTGTCTGTCAGCGTAGTGTCCAGAGCATGGAGGCGCTACCAGGAGACAGGCCAGTACATCAGGAGACGTGGAGGAGGCCGTAGGAGGGCAACAACCCAGCAGCAGGACCGCTACCTCCACCTTTGTGCAAGGAGGAACAGGAGGAGCACTGCCAGAGCCCTGCAAAATTACCTCCAGCAGGCCACAAATGTGCATGTGTCTGCTCAAACGGTCAGAAACAGACTCCATGAGGGTGATATGAGGGTCTGACGTCCACAGGTGGGGGTTGTGCTTACAGCCCAACACCGTGCAGGACGTTTGGCATTTGCCAGAAAACACCAAGATTGGCAAATTCGCCACTGGCGCCCTGTGCTCTTCACAGATGAAAGCAGATTCACACTGAGCACATGTGACAGACGTGACAGAGTCTGGAGACGCCGTGGAGAACGTTCTGCTGCCTGCAACATCCTCCAGCATGACCGGTTTGGCATTGGGTCAGTAATGGTGTGGGGTGGCATTTCTTTGGAGGGCCGCACAGCCCTCCATGTGCTCGCCAGAGGTAGCCTGACTGCCATTAGGTACCGAGATGAGATCCTCAGACCCCTTGTGAGACCATATGCTGGTGGGGTTGGCCCTGGGTTCCTCCTAATGCAAGACAATGCTAGACCTCATGTGGCTGGAGTGTGTCAGCAGTTCCTGCAAGACGAAGGCATTGATGCTATGGACTGGCCCGCCCGTTCCCCAGAACTGAATCCAATTGAGCACATCTGGTACATCACGTCTCGCTCTATCCACCAACGTCACGTTTCACCACAGACTGTCCAGGAGTTGGCAGATGCTTTAGTCCAGGTCTGGGAGGAGATCCCTCAGGAGACCGTCCGCCACCTCATCAGGAGCATGCACAGGCGTTGTAGGGATGTCATACAGGCACGTGGAGGCCACACACACTACTGATCCTCATTTTGACTTGTTTTAAGGACATTACATCAAAGTTGGATCAGCCTGTAGTGTGTTTTTCCACTTTAATTTTGAGGGTGACTCCAAATCCAGACCTCCATGGGTTAAAAAATTTGATTTCCATTTTTTTTTTTGTGTGATTTTGTTGTCAGCACATTCAACTATGTAAAGAACAAAGTATTTCAGAAGAATATTTAATTAACTCAGATCTAGGATGTGTTATTTTTGTGTTCCCTTTATTTTTTTGAGCAGTGTATATATATATATATATATATATATATATATAAAGAAGTGTGCACCGGGGTGTGGGAGCTGTAGATGATGGATCTAACCACAGAGACAACAAGGTTGTCCAATTACGACAACTTGTCCTTTCTTCACAGGATGGGGGACAAGTGTCTGATCGGTCCCGTCAGATCCTGAGCCCATGCTCCCCCGTTTGAATGAGGCACAGGTCACACTGCCACTCCATTCGGCCATATATAGGGCTGACGGAGATACCAGAGTGCTTCTACTCAGCCATCTCTGGCAGTCCCATAGAGTTGAATGAAGCAGAGGACATGTATGTATGTCTGCCACTCCATTTAAACAGGGAGCACAGGTCCCCGTTCTCATGATCAGTTTGGCCCCCACCGTACGGGATAGGGGATACATTGTCGTAATGGGACAACCCCTTTAAGGTTAGTTTCACATCTCTATCTGTCCTCTTCTATGCCGGAACAGCCTGTTGTAGTTCTTCGGATCCGGCACTGCTGGATACTGCCTCCTGCAGCCATGGAGGTTACGTTCCTGTAATCCAGCAGCGGTGGGGCTTTAAACAAGCAATACATTATTTCCGATAACCCCTCTGAAATGTAATTTCTTATTCTCCCCCTGACTGGTTAGAGTTACACCTCCTTTTATACTGGAGCAGAAAACCCATCATCTTGTGGAGGACAATGATTAATGGGTTCAATGTTCCGCTGATGGATCGGGCCCGCGCTCGGAAGAGTAATAACTAAACGGCATCAGTGAAAAATAAAAGGAACACAACCTAAAAAGACAAACACAAGAGAGCTCGACCCCTATAGAAGAGCAATGACTTGGATTAGGACCATCACAAAGAATTGTATTTCAAAGTCCAGGCTGTGTATCAGCATTAAAGGGGTTCTGCAGTTCTTTTAAACTGATGATCTTTCCTCTAGATAGATCATCAGCATCTGATTGGTGAGGGTCCGACACCTGCCGATCAGCCATTTGAGGAGCGCCGTATCCTTCACTCAGTTTCCCCCAAGGCCCAGTGACGTCACGACTAGTATCACTGGCCTGGCCGGGGCTAAGCTCTGTTCACTTGAATGGAGTTTAGCTGCGCCCAGGCCAGTTGATACTAGTCGTGACGTCACTGGGCCTGCGGTAAACAGCCAGAAGGCCGCAGAGCTACTGCCAGCTCCACTGCCTTCTCAAACAGCTGATCGGCAGGGGTCCCGGGTGTCGGACCCCCGCCGATCAGATGCTGATGATCTATCCAGGAGGATAGATCATCAGATTAAAAGAACTGCAAAAAACCCTTTGAAGTACACAGCCCCCCCCCCTTCCCGGAGCAGTATGGTAGCCACTTACCGCTTTGTGAAGTGCTAATACAGTGCGCCCTCAGGATACAATATTTTCAGCACACAGCGGTCTTTTCTAACCCACTGTAGGTGGACACTAGACAACATGCAATGCCTCCGAGTCCGATCCAACCACTCAAGGCCTCATTCACACATCAGTGTTCCACGTATGTGTGCTGCATGTGTTCTCCACCGACAGCACACGTTCCCATTCATTTTAATGTGTATCCACACATCCGTGTTATAGCATGGTCCGTGGTTTTAGCACAGAACCATGCTGTTTTTTATCCGTTCACGGATCCATCGCCCCCATTATAATCTATGGGTCAGTGAAAACCACGGATGCCATCTGTGCTTCACGGATCATTAGGAAGAGATGCTTTGAAAAAGGTTTTCCAGCTGCACACGGACAGCAAAAAAACGGACACGCGGATCCTTCAAGGACGCCTTCACGGAGGCATCACTGACCACCTTTTCATGGATTTGAGCACGGACATGTGAATGAGGCTTTAGATGCTAGTTAGCGACTATTCCTGACTGTTAGATGTAAGGACCTGTTTTATGAGTTTTACGGTAGTTATCTGCTTATTTTTCTGAAATCTTCATTTTCTCTTATCTTGGGCGACATTTTGTGGCTTTGAAACCAATTTCTCAAGATACAATGGTCATCCGGGAACCATCTAACATTGTAACTTGAGAGACCACTGTATATCTACAGCAGAGCAGCGGCCATTACAGACAGTGACTGTAGCCCGGGGGGGGCTTCCATCCACTCATAATGTATAGTGACCAGCATAAGGTCAGGGGCATCCGGATTGACTTGCGTCTGCCTTTCATTGTAGCTTTAAGGAGGACCTGTCACTTCTCCAGACATGCCTGTTTTAGTAACTCCTTGCATTCCCCATGTAATAATTCATAATAAAATAATCTATTCCTATAGCTCTATGTCATGCCATTCCTTTATTATTCCTGCTAGAAGTTATAAATGAAGGACTAGCAGTTTGCAGATGGGATGGGGAAGGCTTAGTATTGATACTTACCATTGAGGAGTCAATGCCAGCTTCTGGTACCAGCTCTCCCACACAGAGGTTCAGCCCGTCTCCCTCACCTACCACCTCCTTGGGTCTCATTCTCCCTGTACCTGAAGCCATTTTGGACTTCCGCAGAGAAACGTTCTGGGGTACGGGGTTAAATGCAGCTACGTGGAGCTTCTGTTATATTACGTAGATCACTTGGCTCCCGTCATACAGTGCGTTACTTATGAGAAGGTAGACCACACACCAACAGCTGCAGAAGCGACAAGGAAAAGACCCTCCGAATGGGCATTCCCCATCCCCCCAGGAAGGAGATGTTGGTTTTCCTGCCCGAACGTAGGAAATTCTGAAGACCACAAAATGGGGGTTGTCTGAAATATCAGAATAACGAGGAAGTTGATGTACTGTACTAAACGGCGAGTCCTACTGGCACCCCCCCCCCCAGGCTACATGATGACGAAGGGCCCATTACACGGGGTGACGAGCGCCCAATCACTGCCCCATGTAAACATGTGCATGCGGGATTATTACATGTGGAAAATCCGCAGCCTAATATAGTACCTGTTTCAGAATTTCAGGTGACCTGCGGTGTGGATTTTTGAAAGCATCAGCACGTCAATTTTTTGTGCATCAAAATCCGAGTTTGGTGCAGAAATACAGCAAAAATAATTGCATGAAAATCCACACTGCTGTGTGCGTATACCCTTAAAGGGGTAGTGTCACAAAACATATTCTACTTTTTTTTTTTTTAAACCAGGACCTGGATCTGAATACTTTTGTAATTGCATGTAATTAAAAATTTTGTATAGCCAGAATACAGCGCCACCTGCTGTTTGTTCTTTTCCTTATTTTCTGTCCATCTCACTGAGCTGGTCGGACGTGCTCAGTTTAAACCTTCAAATGCCACCAGTCATATGTTCCGTTAGACACTGTGACCGTTACAGTGAGGGAAATGTAGCAGAAAGGACATGCCCCCGGAGCTGCCAGGCTGAAGGTAATCTAGTGGAGCAATGAATGTGGAGATCTCTGGATCCATGTGAGGTACAGCGCTGGTTCTAGCTTTGTTAGAAAGGTGTTGTCATGTAGTATGTGGTGTCCGAATATCAATTTTTATATTAATCATCATAACCCCTTTAGAAAGGTACAAAATACATATATAAATTTTTTTTTTTTAAAACACGCATTTGCCAGCAGCCCACCCCCCTCGTGTAAACAGGGTATGTGCAGCCAACAAAATCACATCAATCATTTATTCAAACCCCTCACAATAATAGCAAGATGAAAATGAAGATAAAGGAGTGTCAGTCCACTTGATATATTGCCGATCAGCACAGGACCCCAAGGTTAAGCCTCAGTCACATCTCCGTTTTGAGATCCGGCACAGAGCAACTTGCTGGATCCCCATTGACTGCAATAAATAAATGGCTGATTTTAGCCAGACAAAAAAAATGTTGCCTGCAAACGTTTTTTTGTCTGGCCGACAGACGGCGTTTGTGCTGGATCAGGCAGCCAGATCTCCTAAACTGAGATGTGAACGCGGCTTTAATTTCCCACGGGTGGTAGTCCTGTCCGTGTTTGCCATTGACAGCACCCAGACCCTTTCAGCTGAAGGGTATAATCACGACTTATTTACCAATTTCCACACAGGGAAATTGACACGTGTTCTACATTTGCCGTTTTTTTCCCCCGCAAGACTCATTCATTCATTCAAATGAATGGCTCGGCAGGAAAACCGGACCGCACACAGTCTCACTGTCCGAACTTCATCTGCTGTCGGGTGTCTGAAAGAGGCCTAAAGTTGAACCCTCTAAAGCTCGTATTTGAGTGAAGTCATGTTATGGCCCGTACGTTACACATCTAGGTGATAGAAATATGAAGAATGGTGTGAAGAGATGTAAAACGGTTACAGAAGACTCGCCCAGACGGCTGACCGACGAACATGAGCGGCCAGAAATGAATCGCTCATCACAAAGCAGTGAGGCAGCAGCGGGACCGTGTGCAGACAGCAATGCCAGGGGGATTACTAAGACTGGCGGTTCTGACACCAACAGAAAAATACACTGGCATAACATGTGCCAAAATTATTAAGAGATGCATGCACTTGGCACATGGCGTGAGGTCTGTGCTCCGGAAAATGAAATGACTCCTGCAAGGAGCTGGTGTAGATATGTCTGCTGTCACGTTCTCATGCACATTTCATTAAAGGGGTTTTCCGAGACTTGGATAGGTCACCAGTATTTGATCGGTGGGGGTCAGACACCCGGGACCCCCGCCTATCACCTGGCCGAGAAGGCAGAGACACTTGTAGTAGCTTTTCCTAGGCCAGTGACGTCACGTTGGAGTGAAATTTTTTGCACAAGTAGTGGGCAAAAAGTCACAAATACAGTGTTTGCTACTTTTTTCCGCCAGAAAACTGGAATTGGGGGGGGGGGAGATAAATCCCCCCTTTTGAATCTCGCATTATGATTTTTTTTCCGCTCAATGGGCGTTCCAGAGGTAAGCCCCCAATCACCCATAATATAAAAACCGCCTGCCCAATATGGTGTTACTTCGCAGCAAGCTTTGCCCTGTGTCCCCTGACATCTATCATAGTCAGCATTCACGTTTTTAGCGTGCGTTACTGTAGCTCTTCGGACCAGACAGACTAGCCTTCCCTCTGCACACACCCGGTCGCTGGTCCAACAGTCATCTATCCTTTGGTAGGTGCCAACCACTACATACCAGGTACACCCACAAGAGCTGCCATTTTGGAGATGCTCTGACCCAGTCATCTTGCCATCCCAATTTGGCCCTTAGGCTACTTTCACACTAGCGTTCGGAGCGGATCCGTCTGATGTTTCATCAGACGGATCCGCTCCGATAATGCAGACGTTTGCATCCGTTCAGAACGGATCCGTCTGCATTATTACTTAGAAAATTTTCTAAGTGTGAAAGTTGTCTGAGCGGATCCGTTCAGACTTTACATTGAAAGTCAATGGGGAACGGATCCGCTTATAGATTGAGCCATATTGTGTCATCTTCAAGCGGATCCGTCCCCATTGACTTACATTGTAAGTCTGGACGGATCCGCTCGCCTCCGCACGCAGCGTTCAGGTGTCCGCTCACTGAGCGGAGCGGAGGCTGAGCGCTGGCAGGCGGATGCATTCTCAGTGGATCCGCCTCCACTGAGAATGCATTGGGGTCAGACGGATGCGTTCGGGGCCGCTCGTGAGCCCCTTCAAACGGTGCGCACGAGCGGACACCCGAACGCTAGTGTGAAAGTAGCCTTACACGTAAACATTTTAGCAACATGCAGCGGTAGTGTGCCACACTGCGCTGCCAGTGACTGCATTGCAAAATGACTACGAAAACGCATTTGGTTACTGACTGCACGGTTTTCTCAGGTGAAATGTTTAAAAAAATATATAAGGAAGTTCTCAGATGTTATAACCGTATATAACTGTATATATTACACTACCCGGCCTAAAATATCACCATTAAAAGGTGCAACCATCAGGAGATATTCAACGTTATTCACTTTGGCGGTACCATCACAAGTGACTCAATGCTAAGGATTTTCTGAAGCATTTAGGCTACAAATCTGCAGCAGAAAAAAAAAACAAAAAAAAAACAAAAACTCTGTCACTTCGCTGGTACTGTACAACGCGACGGCAAATCCTCAGCATTTTAGCCACGTGTGGACGTATCCTCAGGGTACATCCATGGAATTACCACTGCAGAATGCGGGAGGTAAATCCTCAGCATTTTAGCCACGTGTGGACATATCTTCAGGTTAAGGCCTCTTGCACACGAACATTTTTTCCCCCCGTTTACGCTCTATTTATTGCGTTCCGTATATGGAACCATTTATTTCAATGGGTCCGCAAAAAAACGGAATGTTTCCGTTTTTTTCCATTCAGAGATAAGACATGTCCTATTATTGGCCGCAAATCACGTTCCGTGGCTCCATTCAAGTCAATGGGGCTGTAAAAAAAACGGAATGGATACGGAATGCATCCATATGTCTTCCGTATCCGTTCTGTTTTTGCGGAACCATCTATTGAAAATGTTATGCCCAGCCCAATTTTTCTATGTAATTACTGTATACTGAATTGCCATGCTTCCGTTTCCATTTGCGATCCGCAAAAAACGGAAACCAAATGGAAAAACGGAACGGAAACAAAAAAACTAATCCGCTTAAAACAGACCGCAAAACACAAAAAAAGCCATACGGTCGTGTGCAAGAGACCTAAGTCCACGGAATTTCCACTGCAGAATGCGGGAGGTAAACCCTCAGCATTTTAGCCATGTGTGGACGTATCCTCGGGGTACATCCACGGAATTTCCACTGCAGAATGCGGGAGGTAAACCCTCAGCATTTTAGCCATGTGTGGATGTATCCTCGGGGTACATCCACGGAATTTCCACTGCAGAATGCGGGAGGTAAACCCTCAGCATTTTAGCCATGTGTGGACGTATCCTCAGGGTACATCCACGGAATTACCACTGCAGAATGCGGGAGGTAAATCCTCAGCATTTTAGCCACGTGTGGACATATCTTCAGGTTAAGGCCTCTTGCACACGAACATTTTTTCCCCCCGTTTACGCTCTATTTATTGCGTTCCGTATATGGAACCATTTATTTCAATGGGTCCGCAAAAAAACGGAATGTTTCCGTTTTTTTCCGTTCAGAGATAAGACATGTCCTATTATTGGCCGCAAATCACGTTCCGTGGCTCCATTCAAGTCAATGGGGCTGTAAAAAAAACGGAATGGATACGGAATGCATCCATATGTCTTCCGTATCCGTTCTGTTTTTGCGGAACCATCTATTGAAAATGTTATGCCCAGCCCAATTTTTCTATGTAATTACTGTATACTGAATTGCCATGCTTCCGTTTCCATTTGCGATCCGCAAAAAACGGAAACCAAACGGAAAAACGGAACGGAAACAAAAAAACTAATCCGCTTAAAACAGACCGCAGAACACAAAAAAAGCCATACGGTCGTGTGCAAGAGGCCTAAGTCCACGGAATTTCCACTGCAGAATGCGGGAGGTAAACCCTCAGCATTGTAGCCATGTGTGGACGTATCCTCAGGGTACATCCACGAAATTTCCACTGCAGAATGCGGGAGGTAAACCCTCAGCATTTTAGCCATGTGTGGACGTATCCTCGGGGTACATCCACGGAATTTCCACTGCAGAATGCGGGAGGTAAACCCTCAGCATTTTAGCCATGTGTGGACGTATCCTCAGGGTACATCCACGGAATTTCCACTGCAGAATGCGGGAGGTAAACCCTCAGCATTGTAGCCATGTGTGGACGTATCCTCAGGGTACATCCACGAAATTTCCACTGCAGAATGCGGGAGGTAAACCCTCAGCATTTTAGCCATGTGTGGATGTATCCTCGGGGTACATCCACGGAATTTCCACTGCAGAATGCGGGAGGTAAACCCTCAGCATTTTAGCCATGTGTGGACGTATCCTCAGGGTACATCCACGGAATTTCCACTGCAGAATGCGGGAGGTAAACCCTCAGCATTGTAGCCATGTGTGGACGTATCCTCAGGGTACATCCATGAAATTTCCACTGCAGAATGCGGGAGGTAAACCCTCAGCATTTTAGCCATGTGTGGACGTATCCTCGGGGTACATCCACGGAATTTCCACTGCAGAATGCGGGAGGTAAACCCTCAGCATTGTAGCCATGTGTGGACGTATCCTCGGGGTACATCCACGGAATTTCCACCGCAGAATACGGGAGGTAAACCCTCAGCCTTTGCAAGTGGCAGCAAAGATTTATACAAATCCTGTCCTCAGGCTGCGCAGAAATGGACACGCACTGCAGATTTTAATCGTCCTTGGATTAGTCGTAAGTTTTTGGGCATTTTTTTTATGGCCCTTGCGAACAAACCCTCAAGCTGAGTTCACACAGCAGGGTCTCATCTCACTGTAGGCCCAAGTAGGACCACCACTCTCTAAGCAAGAGTGGGGAGCTGCTAATAAAGAGTAGCTGTTACTCGGGCATGCCTGATGTATTATGACGTTCATGTATTACATGGTCAGACACTCTTTTGAAGGGTCAGCATGTAGCGCTACATTTCCATTTCGGCGGCTAATTTCTCCAGAGGATGGCAGTTGATGATTATTTTTGCAATATACGGCATTAGGTGAATTTGTACTCTTTTACTAAAAAAACTGGCTCTGAAGTTGTCGCTAATCTGTCTTCAGTGCAGTACTGAAGGCTGAAGACGTCACTGAATACTCATACAACAGAAAATGCATCAGAAGCACAACACTGTGAACTCCACAATCCCATATCTGACCCCAAAATGTCCTCTTTCGATCAGAGCCCTCTGTTATAAATAGTCTAAGTCAGGGATCAGCAACCTCTGGCACTCCAGCTGTCCTGAAACTACAACTCCCAGAATCCTCCTTCCACTTCCATGGGAGTTACAAGGACAGCCGAGTAAGTGTGAATTCTGGGAGTTGTAGTTTCACATCAGCTGGAGGGCCGGAGGTTGCTGATCCCTGGGGTCTAGATGTTCCTGTAAATATTCCTTTTTCGAAGGACCTACCTTTCCAGTCTCTCTTTCAAAGTCCACGTAATCACGGGTGGGGGCTTGGCGAGGCTCTCCCTGCCAGCTTGCTGGGAAAAACTGCAGCGAAAGATTGGTTCCTGTGGCCACGAAAGCCTTAAATAGAGAATCAATAAGCAGCAATTCAGAGGTTGTCCACGCAGAAGGACGCCAGATTAAAGAAGAGCGGCCCTCTGGTCAGATAAGCAGACGGACACTGCTGGACTACTGGACGCTGCAGCCGGCTTACACAGTTACAGCAGAGCTTTCTATATACTCATTATATTAGTTAGAACTTTATAGGGAACCTGTCACCGGGATTTTGTGTATAGAGCTGAGGACATGGGTTGCTAGATGGCCGCTAGCACATCCGCAATATCCAGTCCCCATAGCTCTGTGTGCTTTTATTCTGTAAAAAACCGATTTGATACATATGCAAATTAACCTGAGAAGAGTCCTGTCCCTGACTGGGTATTGCGGATGTGCTAGCGGCGATCTAGCAACCCATGTCCTCAGCTCTTTACCCAAAATCCCGGTGACAGGTTCCCTTTAAAGGGGTTGTCGACCTTCCCCACCAACATCACCAGACCTACGAAGGGAAACATACTTACCTGTTCCCTGTTGCTGGGTTCTGGCTCTTTTGGTTCCCCCCACCACCAATGCCATGCTTGCGTCCCTGCTAGCAAACTTACTGTTTGATGGCGGTCCAGTGTTCTCTGACTGGCCACAGCGGTGATGTGTCCCCCAAACATCACACGACTGAGGTATGTGCCACATGGGGGTCAACACTGGCTGCAGTGGCCATGTGACCCCCATCGAACAGGACATTTACCAGCGGGGACTGGGGTGTGGAAGCAGCTATGGAGGTCCAAAGGAGCGGGAACCCAGCAGCGGGGAGCAGGTAATTACGACGTGGGGGGGGAGAGGTGATCCGGTTTCTGGATGAACACCCAACCCCTTTAAAAGATGTTGTCCACCCCTATGATTTCATGACCTCTACCCTGCGGATGCGTCCCCAGTCCTCCCCACCGGTCTTCCTGCTCCAGCTATGTCTGCTCCAGTGATTGGCTGCAGCAGTCACATGTGTCTACACGTCATCACTAGAGCAGTAAGAACAGAGAATGGTGCAGGACTATGGACAGCACAGGAGCCCGGGACTGGTGAGGAATTACTCTTCTTTAGTTATTTTACACCATTTTAACCTTCTTTTTTTTTAATTGATGGGGTTGGATAGCCCCTTTAGCAAGCCCTTACACTATAGATAGCTGTCCATCCCATATCTGGCATGTGTTTTCAGTCCACGCTCATACACGCTGTATACACTTCCAGCTATCTCCCAAGAGCTTACAATCTACAGCTGTAACAGAGGCCCCCCGTGCAGACTTACTATTTCAGAGCGGCCGTCTCTGCAGGCATTCTGGAAGCGCCCCTGACGCTCCTCGTGCGGCCGGTCTCTGAACCCTGTGTATTTGATCTGCAAAGAGACAGAGAAACAAGTCCATAAAATAGTTTCCAGATATTAATAAATAGCAATTATCTAACATAATGACAGCGGCCGGCACCGGATCAGCAGGAGCGGGACCGACGGCCGGGACATCGCTAGACCTGGACCCAGCGGGGGAGGGGCAGAGGACATTACTCCCCTCTCAACCCACTTATGGCTTTGGCTCAAAAAACTGCCACAAAAACCTACACATCACCCCCCCCCCCCCCTCCTCCTCTCTATACTACACATCACCCCCCCCCCCCTCCTCCTCTCTATACTACACATCACCCCCCTCCTCCTCTCTATACTACACATCACCCCCCTCCTCCTCCTCCTCTCTATACTACACATCACCCCCTCCTCCTCCTCCTCTCTATACTACACATCACCCCCTCCTCCTCCTCCTCTCTATACTACACATCACCCCCTCCTCCTCCTCCTCTCTATACTACACATCACCCCCTCCTCCTCCTCCTCTCTATACTACACATCACCCCCTCCTCCTCCTCCTCTCTATACTACACATCACCCCCTCCTCCTCCTCCTCTCTATACTACACATCACCCCCTCCTCCTCCTCCTCTCTATACTACACATCACCCCCTCCTCCTCCTCCTCTCTATACTACACATCACCCCCTCCTCCTCCTCCTCTCTATACTACACATCACCCCCTCCTCCTCCTCCTCTCTATACTACACATCACCCCCTCCTCCTCCTCCTCTCTATACTACACATCACCCCCTCCTCCTCCTCCTCTCTATACTACACATCACCCCCTCCTCCTCCTCCTCTCTATACTACACATCACCCCCTCCTCCTCCTCCTCTCTATACTACACATCACCCCCTCCTCCTCCTCCTCTCTATACTACACATCACCCCCTCCTCCTCCTCCTCTCTATACTACACATCACCCCCTCCTCCTCCTCCTCTCTATACTACACATCACCCCCTCCTCCTCCTCCTCCTCTCTATACTACACATCACCCCCTCCTCCTCCTCCTCTCTATACTACACATCACCCCCCCCCTCCTCCTCCTCTCTATACTACACATCACCCCCCCCCTCCTCCTCCTCTCTATACTACACATCACCCCCCCCCTCCTCCTCTCTATACTACACATCACCCCCTCCTCCTCCTCCTCTCTATACTACACATCACCCCCTCCTCCTCCTCCTCTCTATACTACACATCACCCCCCCCCCTCCTCCTCCTCTCTATACTACACATCACCCCCCCCCCTCCTCCTCCTCTCTATACTACACATCACCCCCCCCCCTCCTCCTCCTCTCTATACTACACATCACCCCCCTCCTCCTCCTCTCTATACTACACATCACCCCCCTCCTCCTCCTCCTCTCTATACTACACATCACCCCCCTCCTCCTCCTCCTCTCTATACTACACATCACCCCCCCCCCCCTCCTCCTCTCTATACTACACATCACCCCCCCCCCCTCCTCCTCTCTATACTACACATCACCCCCTCTCTCTCTGTATACTACACATCACCCCCTCTCTCTCTCTGTATACTACACATCACCCCCTCTCTCTCTCTCTGTATACTACACATCACCCCCCCCCTCTCTCTCTCTCTGTATACTACACATCACTCTCTCTCTGTATACTACACATCACCCCCCCTCTCTCTCTCTCTCTCTGTATACTACACATCACTCTCTCTCTCTCTCTCTCTGTATACTACACATCACCCCCCCTCTCTCTCTCTCTCTCTGTATACTACACATCACCCCCCCTCTCTCTCTCTCTCTCTGTATACTACACATCACCCCCCCCCCTCTCTCTGTATACTACACATCACCCCCTCTCTCTCTGTATACTACACATCACCCCCTCTCTCTCTGTATACTACACATCACTCTCTCCCTCTCTCTCTCTCTCTCTGTATACTACACATCACCCCCTCTCTCTCTCTCTCTCTGTATACTACACATCACCCCCCCCTCTCTCTCTCTCTCTCTGTATACTACACATCACCCCCCCCCTCTCTCTCTCTCTCTGTATACTACACATCACCCCCTCTCTCTCTTTCTATACTACACTTCACCCCCTCTCTCTCTCTGTATACTACACATCACCCCCCCTCTCTCTCTCTATACTACACTTCACCCCCTCTCTCTCTCTCTCTCTGTATACTACACATCACCCCCTCTCTCTCTCTCTCTCTGTATACTACACATCACCCCCCCCTCTCTCTCTCTCTCTCTGTATACTACACATCACCCCCCCCCTCTCTCTCTCTCTCTGTATACTACACATCACCCCCTCTCTCTCTCTCTCTCTCTATACTACACTTCACCCCCTCTCTCTCTCTGTATACTACACATCACCCCTCTCTCTCTGTATACTACACATCACCCCTCTCTCTCTGTATACTACACATCACCCCCTCTCTCTCTCTGTATACTACACATCACCCCCTCTCTCTCTCTGTATACTACACATCACCCCCTCTCTCTCTCTGTATACTACACATCACCCCCTCTCTCTCTCTCTGTATACTACACATCACCCCCTCTCTCTCTCTGTATACTACACATCACCCCCTCTCTCTCTCTGTATACTACACATCACCCCCCCTCTCTCTCTCTCTCTGTATACTACACATCACCCCCTCTCTCTCTCTCTCTCTCTGTATACTACACATCACCCCCTCTCTCTCTCTGTATACTACACATCCCCCTCTCTCTCTGTATACTACACATCACCCCCTCTCTCTCTCTGTATACTACACATCACCCCCTCTCTCTCTCTCTCTGTATACTACACACATCTCCCCCAGTCTATCAGTATCAGGTCCGTGTTTCTTGCCCTCACCTCACATTCACGACTCAGTTTCCGGAAAAATTCCTCATTCTCGAACTTGCTCCTCTGGTCCGGCACTACCCGCGGCATCCTGTCACCCTCCCGGGTCCCCACGCTCTGGGTGTCTCCCGCCCGGTGGTCGCCGTTCTTAGGCTCCGCCTCTTTCCTGCTCAGCGCTTGTCCCCGCCCATACAATCACATCCCTCAAGCCTCCTCCTAGCCCCGCCCACGCATCTCTTCTTTGTGACTTTACGCACTGAGGTGCAGCGCAGAGAGGGGCTGGAGACGTCTGTCACGTGACGCTGGCTCGGTCATCGCCTGTCACGTGATGCTCTGTAGTCATACAATGTCGCACACTGAGAGTGTGAGTGAGGCAGCCGCTGCGCTGAATTCTATCCAGCACATTACTGCTTTGTGAATGAGTTACCTTCCAGTGACTGAAATCGAAATTTGAGACACATTAGCCCTTCAACGTACAGACATGACAGGCTGCATCCGGTTATTGTTATATTTTACCTCAATGCCTCTATAAAATATCTAGGGGGGGTGGGGATTTATCAAAACTGGTGAGACAGAAAACTGGCTTAGTTGTCCATAGCGACCAATCAGATTCCACCTTTCATTTTTCACAGCGCCTGTTGGAAATAAAAGCTTGAATCCGATTGGTTGCTATGGGCAACTAAGCCAGTTTTCTGTCTCACCAGTTTTGATAAATCTTAATAACAGAGGCAGCCAGTGCCGAGTAAAGAGTCCCCAAAAGTCAGTCACCCTACCCAGTATGTGGCGACCACAGTGCCCTATTAAATGCCAGTCTCAACATGGTATTCCCACCTCATAGCCACAGAAATGGCAATAAATGAGTAAAAAGTGCAGGGGCGAACCCTGGGACCCCCAAGACGTCTGTGTTTGTATAGGAGATGACAATATGGGCGACTCCATAAAGAAGTTTTAAAATGACAGAAACTGCCAAGAGTGCACGACTGTGTGCATTACAGAGCCCAGTGCACTGTACAGACCGCATGTACCGCACCGTGTGAGACTGTAGGGCACAATGTCTAGCTGGGAATGCATGACCACCTTGTCACATGGCGCCGTAACCCCTACAGTACAGAGCCTTAAAGGGGTTCTCCGGGAATTAAGAAAATGAAAATACTTAAATATTACTTCATTATAAATATATTCCCAAATACCTTACATTAGTTATAATTAGGGTTGAGCGAACCCAAACTGCAAAGTTCGGGTTCGTAACGAACTTAGTGAGTTTAGGTACCCGAACCCAGATTTTTTCACTGAAGTTCTGGTTTAGTGTTCGGGTGATGTTATAACGGAAAATAAGAAAGTGAAGTTCGGGTCCCCATTGACTTTAATGGGGTTCGGGGTCAAGTTCGGGTCCCAAACCCGAAGTTTGACCTGAAGTTCAGCCGAACCCGGCGAACCCGAACCTCCACGGGTTTGCTCATCCCTAATTATAATGGCTCGTTTGAGTCGTTTTGTCTGGGGAGCAATCATTAGGAAAAATAAAATGGCCCCTGTTCTATTAGTACACACAGAACCTGTCCTAATTACACAGGAGGACAAATTACTTCACATCACTGAGATAAAGATCTGCCTCATCCTCCTCTCTGCTTGTCAGGGATTATGATCCTGAATACAGCTGATAAGATCTTTAGCTGAATCTCTGTTGGAATTGAGTTTATGAGCAGATGTGGCTAATGAGCAGCAGCTCTGTAGGCAGTCTCCATTACCACAGCCCCACATTACCACAGTCTGTCCTGTCTGTCCTCTCTGTACTTCATGTCTCCTCATGAACTCCATTCCTACAGAGATTCAGCTGAATATCATATTAAACTGTATTCAGGATTATAATCCCTGACAAGCAGAGCAGAGAGGAGAATGAGGCAGCTCTTTACCTCAGTGTTGTGATTGTCCTGGTCCTGCTGTGTGATTAGGACAGGTTTTGTGTGTACTAATAGGACAGCGGCCATTTTGTTTCCCCTAATCATTTCTCCCCAGACATAACGAGCCATTATAACTAATGAAAGGTATTTGGGAATATATTTATAATAAAAGTAATATTTACGTATTTTCATTTTCTTTTTCTTAATTCCTGGAGAAAGGACCAGGCCAAATTTTGGAAATCTGACATATGTCACTTTATGTGGTAATAACTTTGGAACACTTTTACTTTTCCAAGCCATTTTGAGAGTGTTTTCTTGTGACACATTGTACTTTATGATAGTGGTATATTTGAGTCAATATAAATCACTTCATTTATAAAATAAAATCTTAAATTTAGAAAAATTTGGAATTTTAAATTTTTTAATTTATCTGCTTTTAAGACAGATAGTGATACCTCACAAAATAGTTATTACTTTATATTCCCCATATGTCTACTTTATGTTGGCATCATTTTGTAAATGTCATTTTATTTTTTAAGACGTTAGAAGGCTTAGAATTTTAGAAGCAATTCTTAAAATTTTAAAGAAAATTTCCAAAATACACTTTTTTAAGGACCAGTTTAGTTCTGAAGTCACTTTGTGGGGCTTACATAGTAGAAACCACCCATAAATGACCCCATTGTGGAAACTACACCCCTCAAGTTATTCAAAACTGATTTTACAAACTTTGTTAAGGCTACTTTCACACTATCATTTCTATTTTCCGGTATTGAGATCCGTCATAGGGTCTCAATACCAGAAAAAAACGCATAACTGAACAGAACGGAGTGCTCCAAAATGTATTCCGTTCCGTTCTCATACCGGAGAGCAAACCGCAGCATGCTGTGGTTTGCTTTCTGTCCTTGGATGCGGAGCAAGATGGATCCGTCCTGGCACACAATGTAAGTCACTGGGGACGGATCCGTTTTCTCTGACACAATATAAAACGGATCCATCCCCATTGACTTTCAATGGAGTTCATGACGGATCCGTCTTGGGTATGTTAAAGGGAGTCTTTCACGCAGATTCACCCTATTAACCTAATAACAGTGTTATGTCCACGGCATCCCCCCTATTAAAACGGTGCTTACCGTTAGTTCCTTGCTAGCATCGTTGTGGAGAAAAACACTTTTAATCCGCATTCAAATGAGTCTGTGATTGTGCCCGGGGGCGGCGTTACAACGGCCGGTGCCATTTTCATACGAAGGCACTCCCCCTCCGACGCATCTGCCCGCCCTTAGTCTCTGTTCTAACCTCCCTCCTCCCGTCCGTAATCCCGCGCATGTGCACGCTAAACTGCGATGCCCCGGCCCGACAGTGCTCATTTAATGCGCACGCGCCGATATCGCTTTCATAACGCATGCAGATGTTTGTATTATCAGTAACGGAAGCGTTTTTGCTGAACCCTGCCGGATCCAGCAGAAACGGTAGTGTGAATGTAGCCTTATTCTTTAGGTGTTCCACAAGAATTCAAGAAAAATGGAGATGAAATTTCTAAATTTCACTTTTTTGGCAGATTTTCCATTTTAATCCATTATTTCCTGTAACACAGTAAGAGTTAACGGCCAAACAAAACTCAGTATCTATTAGGGTACATTCACATCACCATTTAGGGTACTTTCACACTTGCGGCAGAGGATTCCGGCAGGCAGTTTCGTTGACGGAACTGCCTGCCGGATCCGTCAAAACGTATGCAAACTGATGGCATTTGTCAGACTGATCAGGATCCTGATCCGTATGACAAATGCATTGAAATGCCGGATCCATCTCTCCGGAGTCATCTGGAAAAACAGATCCGGCATTTCTTTTTTTTCACATTTTTTGCGGTCTGAGCACGCACAGACCGCAATGCCGGATCCGTTTTGCCGGGACACTCGGGGCCGCATTTCAATGGGAAAAAAATGGGAATTTTGGACGGAGATAAAACCGCAGCATGCTGCGGTATTATCTCCTTCCTGAAAAGGCAAAAAGACTGAATTGAAGACATCCTGATGCATCCTGAACAAAATGCTCTCTATTCAGAATGCATTAGGATAAAACTGATCAGATATTTTCCGGTATTGAGCCCCTAGGACGGAACTCGATGGCGGAAAAGAAAAACGTAAGTGTGAAAGTACCCTTAGCTTTCCGTTCTTCTGATCCGTCTGAAGAAGAGAGAGAGAAAAAAAAACTGTATCCTGTAAAAAAAATGGATACTATGCATTCCTATGCATAACTGATGCAACAGGATCCGTTTTTTTTACGGGATTCCGTTTTTCCCCCCCTCTCTCTTCTTCTGACGGATCAGACGAACGGAAAGCTAAACGCTGATGTGAATGCACCCTTAGGGCTCATGCACACAAACGTATTTTTTTGCGGACCGTATGCGGAACCATTCATTTTAATGGGTCCGCAAAAAAAACGGAAGTTATTCCGTGTGCATTCCGTTTCCGTATGTCCGTATTTCCGTTCTGCCAAAAAATAGAACATGTCCTATTATTGCCCGCATTACGGACAAGGATAGGACTGTCCTATTAGGGGCCAGCTGTTCCATTCCGCAAAATACGGAATGCACACGGACGTCATCCATATTTTCTACGGATCTGTTTTTTGTGGACCGCAAAATACATATGGTCGTGTGCAAGAGCCCTTACCCTGATTATGCAGTTTACAGAAACACCCCATATGTGGTCGTAAACTGCTGTAAGGTCGCAGAAGAAAAGGAGCGCCAGATAGTTTTTAGAAGGCAGATTTTGCTGGACTGATGTTTAGACAGCATGTCACATTTGAAGCCCCCCTGATGCACCCCTACAGTAGATACTCCCAAAAAGTGACCCCTTTTGGAAACCACAGGATAAGGTGACAGTTTTATTGGTACTATTTCGGGGTACATATGATTTTTGAACGCTAATTTTAACGCTTTTTGTGAGGCAAGGTAGCCAAAAAATGGCTATTCTGGCACAGTTTTTATTTTTTACAATGTTCACCTGACAGGTTAGATCATGTGATGTTTTCATAGAGCAGGTTGTTACGGACGCAGCGATACCTAATATGTCTATTTTTCAGATTTTTTTGATTTTTTTTGGGCGATTGTCTCATGTAGGGCCTCATTTTTTGAGGGATGAGGTGACTGTTTGATTGGTATTATTTTGGTCTATATTGGACTTTTTGATTGCTTGGCATTACGCTTTTTTTGATGTAAGGTGACAAAAAATAGAATTTTTTGGCACAATAATTACAAGGAAAGCAGGCTTCAGTTTTATACTTGCACTGATTAAAATCAGTATAGGCACACTGCAGGGCTCGCGAAGGAGCGCCATATGGTTTTTGGTGACCAGATTTTGCTGGAATGGTGCATGGGTGCCATGTCACATTTAAGGAGAAACTGAGGCACCTCCACAGTGGAAACGTGTCCCAATTTTGGAAACTACACCCTCAAGGAATTTATCAAGGGGTGTAGTGAGTGCTTTGATACCACAGGGCCAGGTGTGATGATGTTTTTGTCAAAATGCAGAGGATGCAGCAGTTGCAGAGAGAGCTGAGCCTCTAGGAGTAACAGTAACACCCCCATTGGTCCTAGAGGCTCATTTGCATATATCAAAACATAATTTTTCTCAGCAATGCGGGCACATTTGAACATGGGACCAACACAGATGTCTTCAGCTGCCAAGTGCACACGGAACAGATCAGCCAGTGTCATAGGGAGAGATCTGCTGACAGATGCCCTTTAAGCAGCTGATAGCTGGAAGAACATACAGGGAAGCTGCAATAAAATAGAGATTTACCCTTCCTGTATGATTACTGCTTAGCCCTTCCCATAAAAACAGTACATAGGGAAATTGGCAGTTGTGCAGTTTCCTAAAATATTTGTTTAGGTTCGCCTGTAGTATGTTGAAATGTGAGCTTTGCGTAAAGCTGTCGTTCAGCGTATAACCAAGTCATTGTTTTATTAGGGTGTGTGCTAGTATTTATTTTCTGGTGATACTGTTTGTAAGTCTTTAATATTCTATATTACAGAATGTAAAACATATTTTTTTAGTGCAATCATTAAAGGGTTGTCTCACTTCAGCAAATAGCATTTATCATGTAGAGAAATTTAATACAAGGCACTTACTAATGTATTGTTATTATCCATATTGCCTCCTTTGCTGGCTGGATTCATTTTTCTATCACATTATACACTGCTCGTTTCCATGGTTACAAACACCCCAGCAGTGGTGGACGAGCTTGCACACTATTAGAAAAAGTTCCAGCCTATGTGTGCTTCCACAGTCCTGGCCACTAGAGAGGCTGGCACTTCTTTCTATAGTGTGCAAGCACGACCACCACTGATGGATTGCAGCGGTGGTTGTAACCATGGAAACGAGCAGTGTATAATGTGATGGAGAAATTAATCAAGCCAGCAAAGGAGGCAATATGGATAATAACAATACATTAGTAAGTGCCTTGTATTAACTTTCTCTACACAACCCCTTTAATTTAAAAAAAATGTGGCTGTGTCGAGATATTACTGGTACATACTTGTTATACCCCCCAAGTGGTGTACACAGATATGATATGACCCCATAGCAAAACTTAGCATGGGACCTGTCACAAACCAGCAGGTGTGAACCCAGTGTGCCACGTGACCAACCTCGTCTAAGGGAACACCAGGTCGCTACCTCTTGAGGAGGACTGGCACACGATGCAGCTGATCCAAGCGGTACCAGTGCAAGGTACCAGAGGTACAGTCGTGGTCAGCAGGCCGACTTGTAACGAGGAGCGACAGTGCAGCATCGCGGGTGACGTTAGGGAGGCTGGTTCCCAACCGCTACGGTCAAAATCGTAGCGGGCGCATGCGCAATGTGATGCCCGCTCCTGGCAGGGCATCGCAATACCTACTGCGCATGCGCCCGCTACGAATTTGACCGCGCAGCTGCAGTGGAAAAGGACAGAGGAGGGGAGTAAACGGGCGGGCAGAGGCACACGGAGGGCGGGGTTATGAGCCGTTGAGGAGGTGCTGCCTGGGGCTCCGAGGATTGAGAGACCGCCCTGGGCACTTGAGAGGGCTCATTAACATAACCTTATAAGTTCATTTTCGGCTAAAATAAAAGTCCGTTTTCTACAACAAAGGTAACGTTTTTAAGTTCTGGGTGGATCATATAATGCTATTTGATCGGTCTAATATGCTCAAATGTGGTGACAGACTCCCTTTAAGCATTCCTCTGTTCTGGCAGAGGAGCAAAGTACCAGAACTGCCGTAACCAGCATAGCCAGACACCTCAGTGACCCTATTCACAAGCCGACATTCATGTAGGAAACCCCAACTGTTCCCATTATAGTGAATGGCGATCCAACGGGCAGAGTACCGGAACACTGTAACACAGAGGTGAACCTAATCTTAAAGGGGTTGTGCAAGAATGAGGGGGGAAGGGGGGGGGTTGACAAATTTGAATCCGCTCTTTCAGCCGGTACCAATGATTGGCTCTTAATTCTGATACGCTTGATTGTTGGTTTGAATTAACCCCTGCTGCTCTGACCTGGATTCGACCCTGGAATGTCTGATTTCCGATATGCCTACTTTCTGACACTTGTAGTCCTCTTGGTTATTAGACCCAGTTCTGACTGTGTTTCTGTTTTTGGATCCCCTCTGGTTGTGATGTTCCTCTCTGATTATCCGGCATTGAGACCTGTCAATGGCTACATTCACATCACCGGTAACCTGACCCAGCAGACTGTTCTGGCAGAGAACTGCCTGCCGGAAATCACTGGATCGGCTTTGCCGGATACTACTGTTCACCACCAGACCCCATAGACTATAATAGTATGTGGCTGGGATCCGGCGTGAGTGACGGATTTCGGACAGACAAAAACCAGTGCACGTAATTCCCTACAATACCATTACAATACTTATCCCCTGTCACGTAGATAGGAAATAAGTTTACAACTTGGCTCCACCATGCCGATTTGTGGTAAGAACAGGCAGAATTAGCAGGTCATGCAAGGATAGCTGCATATTTTACCCAGGGGTGGGAAATTCTAGGGTCATGAAAGGATAGACACAGGACCAAGTAGTAGGGCATTGACATACAGCGTTAGGAGGGCTCCTAGTGGATAACCACAAAATGACAGTTCAGTGTAACACTGCTCTTGCTAAAGGGGTTGCGCAGTGCTAAGATATTGATTTCTTATCCTTAGGATAGGTCATCAATATCAGATCGTAGGGGGCCTGACTCCGCTGATCAGCTGTTTGAAGGTGAAGCGCCGGTCATGCGAGAGCTGCTTCCTCTTCATCTTCTTTGCAGCAGCAGTGATGCAGTCTAAGTGCAACTGAATGGGACGAGCAGTTGTAATCCCACTGCGACGCCTCTACAAAGGTGATACGACCGCCGCTACCCCTTCAAACAGCTGATCGGTAGGGATGCCGTTAACCCCCGCTGATCTGATATTGATGACCTATTTTGAGGATAAGTCATCAATATCTTAGCACTGCACAATCCCTTTAACAGAGGTCAAAGTTATTGCAAAGGGGTATGACACTCAATAAAATGCAGAGCCCCCTCTGCTCTAGCCATCACTGGAAGTCTCTGCCCAAAGACACTTATTGGGAGTCATGTGGGCTGTGGAGTCGGTAGATAAATGCTCCGACTCCGACTCCACAGCCCTGGTAATGTACAAAGACCGTTTTTTTACACCTGTCTTTGTTTTCCCTTCTCGCTGGCAGAGGTTGCGCATCATTTATGATGAGGTGTGTTCCACGCAGTCCGTGCGCCAGGCAGAAAAACTACTCCAGCTACTTCCAGGGGTAAATGTTGGTAAATTTGTCGGTGCTGATGTCGCGGCCCCCGCCACTCCCTCGACACTCGCAATTGTTTGTAAAAATGCCTGTGCGACAAAATATTGTGGCACCGGCATTTACAAAGTTGCAAAACTTTTTTTTTACACCAAAAATGGCAAAGGGCCTCCAATCCGCACAGAAGAACCGCACAAAGTTTTTACTTGCTGTGGATTTCAAAATCTGCACAACAGGTCGATTTCTGCACGGAACGAAAAAGAAAAGCGTATATAGGATTTGTCTGATCTCATATACTTTGCTGGTAATGTATTACCCTACGGCTTTTCCACATCAGAATCCGCAATGTGTGCAGGTAGCCTCAGAGAAATGGTATAACAAAAGTTGATCTATAACAGGGATCAGCAACCTTCGGCACTCCTGCTGCTGTGAAACTACTGTAACTCCCAGCGGCCAGCATGCAACCATGCTTGGCTGTTCTCTCAACTCCCATAAAATTTGCATGAAAATTTGGAGTGCCGTGGTTTAACCTTATACTTGTTCCACTACTCTCACGGGCACCCACACTGGATTCAAGGTGTGCGGAGTACATATTTTCTCAATCAGGAGGTTGCTGATCCTTGATCTATAAGAACAAGCTTACCTTTCACACATGAAACTCAACAGCAAGAAACTGGCAAGTAGTGCGCTGCTAAATCTAGGATAATCGGTGCAGACTGGGAACTTAAAGGGTCACTGTACTTTCATACAATTTAGTTTCATTTAATAGAGAATAGTGTAACTAGCAAATTCTAACTCACTTCACTTAAAAATCTGCCTGCATCCAGCTAAAAAAAAAAAAAAAGCTGTAAAGTCAGGGCCACTAGGAGTCTCATTTCCAACTTATTTGCGGTTCACTGCCTGTTTTCAGACAAGATCCATCCCTGGTAACAGAGGCTCAGAAGACAGTTTACGGGAAATGGTGGCGTGTCAGAGCTAGCTGAGATATAAAACAACTGCTTCTAATCATCACAGGAGACACCTGTTTTCTGTAAAGTGAGATTTATCCCTCCTTATTAGATTTCTGAGCTCCCCTTACACCCTTGCTTCTGAGTGAAATGCATCTAGCTGTACAGCTGAAACAGGGAATAATATGGCTGAAAGAGACTTTAGGGAAGCCCAAACATAACAGTTCCTTCACAGTTATGATTGTACAAAGAAGCACAGCCATTATGCAAACTTTCTTTTTTCTTTTTTTAACTGAGGTACGCTTTAAATTGGCCCTGTAAAAAAAAATAAACATGGCCCTGATGGGGTATAAGTAACTCCATTTTGTCCTTTCAGCAACGTGTATTACATTACATTTGGCCAGTGCACTTCCAAAACTTCCCTTCCCCCTTCCTCCCTTTGGAATGTGAGAAACTTCCTGTGCGGTTTCAAGATACCCATACATTCCTTAGTTTGTAAGTTTGAACAGTCTTACCTTATAGGTTTGGCTCAAATGCATGCTGGCCTATGTGTGTATACCTGATTGGTCAAATGCTGTTACTATGAGTCATCTATTATGTTAATGCAGAGCTCATGTGTGTTTATACTATAGGTCGAAACTAATGCTAACATATGATTGGATGTCAAGGAAGCTCAACCCCCTCTATTATAACTGTTTGCCAACTGTGAATTAAACCAGAATGGATTGGAACTAGACACGTGTTCAGTGTTCATCTTATTCATTCTCCCGATACCGGATAAGACTTAATTCAAGCTGATCACCGAAATCATGTGTCAGGGACACATTAGGCAAAGAGTCTATATTGCCTTACAGGCCCCATGTTATAGGAGAGTCTAAAGTGAGAGAAGACGTGACCTATAATACCTTAGTGCAGCACAAAATACTGTCCCAGCAGAACCAAATACCACAGTGCAGCACAAAATACTGCCACCCCTGCTGCAGTATTCAATTGAGGACGGTGATACAGTTGAGTTCAGGAGGGCACCTGCGGCTGCCGTCCAGGTGCATAAGTACCTGATGGTTCTAGCATTAATTAATTCTGAGGGCATCAGATTATTATGTACATGGCTGGTGGCAGTGAGGAGGGCTCGGGCGGCTCCCTGGGCATTGGCCCACCAGGAAATTTCCCTGTAGTGTCTATGGCCAGTCCGCCCCTGAGTATAATGTACTTATTAAATGCCTGTGAAAATATGTAACCCCCAACTAAGGGTGTTGTCACATCTGTGACAGGTCTCAGAAGGTCTGAAAGATTATCTATGCATTAGTGATCTGACAGCCTCTTTTGGTTTCACTTTGTCTGTGTGTTGCTGGTATGTCCACACCTCCTGTTCAGGTGTGGATCATGTGACCTCTACCACACTCTATTTAGTCTGACTTTTCCCATCACTCCTGCTTGGGATAGCTTCATTTGGTCTTGGAAGAACTAGAGTGTGGTTCGTGTTGAAGTCCTGTTCATCCTTCATCCTCTGAAGTTAAGTGTTCCGCTTGTCATGTTTTGTATTCCCCCCCCCCCCCCCCCGGTTGTTTACGAGGCCTCAGTGAGACGCTAGTTCCTTCACCAGGGAAGGAACAGGTGGTCTCTGCCCTGTCATTATCTTTAGGGCATCTGAGGGTCATCAGGGTTTTCTAGGTTCCCGTGTATGGGTATCTCTACCATCGAGAGGTGCCCATACGGATAGGAGTTAGGGCCAGGAGCAGGGTTTTATAGGTGGTGACCCTTTTCCTTCCCTAGCAGTGAGGCCTTGTGTCTTTCCCCTTCCTTCTTGATTGTCTTTTGGTGTTCTCCCCTACTACATCCGTGACAGGTGTATTCACATGCTCTTTTTTTTACAGGCTAAGAGATTATGAGATTTCCAGTGCTTTTCTAGCTCTCTTCTCAATCCTAACGGTATGTCCACACATGAAAATACAGTGGGAAAAATCAGATGCAGATTTGTGATAAAAACTGCATACCACAGACTGTGGATTTCACCTTCTCCAGTGCAAAGGGTGAAATCCATAGTGAAGATCCATCCACGGCATAAAGTGACATGCTGCAGATTTCAAATCCACAGGTCAGTGTATGCGCAGATTTTTTCCATGTGGATGAGACTTCTTAAAATCTCATCCACTTTTCTGGTAATGTACACATGTGTGGACTTACCCTAAAGGAGCTGTACAGTACGGGTTTGGAAGTTATTAAAGGAAACCTGTTATGCAGCGCATGGTGTCTGATCTGCAGGCAGCATGTTATACTGTAGAGCAGGAGGAGCTGAGCAGTATCTATATACTCCACCCAGTTCTAGTACTCTAATCACCGCATGTCCAGCTTCTGAAACCTTAGGGTACAGCCACATGGTCAGGTTTCTGAATGTAGTTTTGGAAGTCAAAATCAGGAGTGGATCATAAAAGGAGAGAAAATATAACAGACAGAAATGACTTTTTTATTCACGCCTGGTTTTGGCTTCTAAGAGCTCTTTCACACTTGCGTTCTTTTCTTCCGGCATAGAGTTCCGTCGTCGGGGCTCTATGCCGGAAGAATCCTGATCAGTTTTATCCTAATGCATTCTGAATGGAGTGAAATCCGTTCAGGATGCATCAGGATGTCTTCAGTTCCGGAACGGAACGTTTTTTGGCCGGAGAAAATACCGCAGCATGCTGCGCTTTTTGCTCCGGTCAAAAATCCTGAACACTTGCCGCAAGGCCGGATCCGGAATTAATGCCCATTGAAAGGCATTAATCCGGATCCGGCCTTAAGCTAAACGTTGTTTCGGCGCATTGCCGGATCCGACGTTTAGCTTTTTCAGAGTGGTTACCATGGCTGCCGGGACGCTAAAGTCCTGGCAGCCATGGTAAAGTGTAGTGGGGAGCGGGGGAGCAGTATACTTACCGTCCGTGCGGCTCCCGTGGCGCTTCAGAGTGACGTCAGGGCGTCCCACGCGCATGGGGCGCTCTGACGTCATTCTGGAGCGCCCGGGGAGCCGCACGGACGGTAAGTATACTGCTCCCCCCCTCCCCACTACTACTATGGCAGCCAGGACTTTAATAGCGTCCTGGGTGCCATAGTAACACTGAACGCATTTTGAAGACGGATCCGTCTTCAAATGCTTTCAGTTCACTTGCGTTTTTCCGGATCCGGCGTGTAATTCCGGCAAATGGAGTGTACGACGGATGCGGACAACGCAAGTGTGAAATCTGACCGCGTCGCTGTACCTTTAGGGGACAGCCACACGGTCAGGTTTCTACATGATATTTTGGAAACCAAAATCAGGAGTATATCATGAAAGTGAATGAAAGTATAAAGGACAGATACAACTTCTCTTTTTTGAATACTGTACACCCTGTATATTGGTTTCCAAAACTGCATCAGGAAACCTGACCATGTTACCATATCCTTAGGGCCAGTTCAAACTGAGTGTTTTGGTGCTGATTTTGGAGCGTTTCTGCCACTCATTACTTTTTTTTTTAATCAGATACTTTTTTTTTTATTACCGTTTCTTGTTAACAACATCAGCAGTTATTCAATTAACCAATTAACCCTTTTAGGACACAGCCTTATTTCACCTTAAGGCCCCTTTTTACACGGGCGAGTATTCCACGCGGGTGCAATGCGTGATGTGAACGCATTGCACCCGCACTGAATACCGACCCATTCATTTCTATGGGGCTGTGCACATGAGCTGTGATTTTCACGCATCACTTGTGTGTTGCGTGAAAATCGCAGCATGCTCTATATTGTGCGTTTTCCACGCAACGCAGGCACCATAGAAGTGAATAGGGCCGCGTGAAAATCGCAAGCATCCGCAAGCAAGTGCGGATGCGGTGCGATTTTCACGCATGGTTGCTAGGTGACAATCGGGCTGGGGACCCGATCTGTATTATTTTCCCTTATAACATGGTTATAAGGGAAAATAATAGCATTCTGAGTCCACTTGATCGCGTAGTTGCGGATCTCTGTCTTCTTCTGTAATGTTAAGCTGCCGGCTAAGGACCTGTGGTGACGTCACATCACATGGTCCAATCACATGGTCCCTCACCATGGTGATGAACCATGTGATTAGACCATGTGATGAGCACAGTGACGTCACCACAGGTCTTTTGCCAGGTCCTGAAGATAGAACAAAGACCGGCAGCTATGGAGCAGGTAAGTTAACTTTTTTTTTTTTTTTTAACCTCTCCATCCCGAATTTACTTTGCATTCTGTATTAAGAATTATATTATTTTCCCTTATAACCATGTTTTAAGGGAAAATAATAAAATCTACACAACACCGAACCCAAACCTGAACATCAGTGATGAAGTCCAGGTTTGGGTCTGGGTACCAAACATGGCGATTTTTCTCACGTGCGTGCAAAACGCATTAAAACGCTTTGCACTCGCGAGGAAAAATTGCGCATTTTACCGTAATGCAGCCGCATCTTATCGGGCCCTCACACGCCACGCTCGTGTGAAAGAGGCCTAAGGACCAGGCCATTTTTTGCTCATCTGACCAGTGTCACTTTAAGTGGTGATAACTTTAAAACACTTTGACTTATCCAGGCCATTCTGAGATTGTTTTTTCGTCACATATTGTACTTCATGACACTGGTAAAATGAAGTAAAAAAAAATCATTTTTATTTATAAAAAAATACCAAATTTACAAAAAAAATTAAAAAATTGCAAATTTCCAAGTTTCGATTTCTCTACTTTTATAATACATAGTAATACCTACAAAAATAGTTATTAATTTACATTCCCCATATGTCTACTTCATGTTTGGATCCATTTGGGAATGATATTTTATTTTTGGGGGATTTTACAAGGCTTAGAAGTTTATAAGCAAATCTTGAAATTTTTCAGAAATTTTCAAAAACCCACTTTTTAGGGACCAATTCAGGTCTGAAGTCACTTTGTGAGGCTTACATAATAGAAACCACCCCCATTCTAGAAACTACACCCCTCAAGGTATTTAAAACTGATTTTACAAACTTTGTTAACCCTTTAGGTGTTGCACAAGAGTTATTGGCAAATGGAGATGAAATTTGAGAATTTAAATTTTTGGGCAAATTTTCCATTTTAATCTATTTTTTCCAGTAACAAAGCAAGGGTTAACAGCCAAACAAAATGCTATATTTATTGCCCCGATTCTGTAGTTTGCAGAAACACCCCATATGTGGCCGGAAACTACTGTACGGGCACACAGTAGGGCGTAGAGGGAAAGGTGCGCGTATAGTTTTTGGAAGGCAGATTTTGCTGGACTGGTTTATTTACACCAATGTCCCATTTGAAGCCCCCCTGATGCACCCCTAGAGTAGAAACTCCATAAAAGTGACCCCATCTAAGAAACTACACCCCTCAAGGTATTCAAAACTGATTTTACAAACGTCATTAACCCTTTAGGTGTTCCAGAAGAATTAATGGAAAATAGAGATACAATTTCAAAATTTAACTTTTTGGGCAGATTTTCCATTTTAATAATTTTTTTCCAGTTACAAAGCAAGGGTTAACAGACAAACAAAACTCAATATTTATGGCTTTGATTCTGTAGTTTACAGAAACACCCCATATGTGGTCGTAAACCACTGTAGGCAGATTTTGCTGGTCCGTTTTTTTGACACCATGTCACATTTGAAGCCCCCCTGATGCACCCCTAGAGTAGAAACTCCAAAAAAGTGACCCCATTTTAGAAACTACAGGATAGGGTGGCAGTATTGTTGGTACTAGTTTAGGGTACATATGATTTTTGGTTGCTCTATATTACACTTTTTGTGAGGCAAGGTAACAAGAAATAGCTGTTTTGGCACCGTTTTTATTTTTTGTTATTTACAACATTCATCTGACAGGTTAGATCATGTGATTTTTATAGAGCAGGTTGTCACGGACGCGGCGATCTCTAATATGTATACTATTTTTTTTTATTTATGTAAGTTTTACACAATGATTTCATTTTTGAAACAAAAAAAATCATGTTTTAGTGTCTCCATAGTCTGAGAGCCATAGTTTTTTCAGTTTTTGGGCAAATATCTTGGGTAGGGTATGATTTTTGCGGGATGAGATGACGGTTTGATTGGTACTGTTTTGGCGTACATACGACTTTTTTGATCACTTTTATTACCTTTTTTGAGAAGTAAGGTGGGCAAAATGTCAATTTCATCATAGTTTTAAATTTTTTATTTTTATGGCGTTCACCGTGCAGGTAAAGTAACATGACTGTTTTATAGATCAGGTCGTTACGGACGCGGTGATATGAAACATGTGTAGGGAATTTTATTTTTTTCATTTTTAATCAGTGATAAATGTGTTTTTTGATTTTTAGTTTTTTTTCCACTTTTTTTATCATTTTTTTGACCCAGACTCACTTGGTTCTTCTAGTGGGTCTGATGTCTGTATAATACAGTACAGTACATTATATAGTGTACTGTACTGTATTTTCACTTTACAAAGTCTGATTAGACTTCTGCCTTTAGCAGAAGTCTAATCAGCACCATGGACAGCCTCTGATCAGTACCATGGACAGCTGTGAAGGCGTCCGGTTGCCATGGTAATTATCACTCGCTGCCACAGCAGAGCAGTGGGTGATGGGGAGGGAGGGGTGCCCCCTCCCTCTCCCATCGGGGGCTGAAGAGGCACAGCAGCCCTCTTCCATACAGCGGTCCCTACGGACCACGGCATGGAAGGGGTTAAACGCCGGACAAGAATAGGACAGGTTATATTTTTTTTGCGGACCACGAAACGGAGCAATGGATACGGACAGCACACTGAGTGCTGTCCGCATCTTAAGCGGCCCCATTGAAGTGACCAAAACAACGGTCGTGTGCATGAGGCCTTAGTCAGAGGAATTTCCAAGATGGTTCTTTCTGCTCAACCTTATGTCTCATAAATGCGAACGTTGTTTTTTGCGGCTTAGATGCGGACCCATCCACTTCAATTGGGCCGCAAAAGTTGTTGATAGCACTCTGTGTGCTGTCCACATCCGTTGCTCCTTTCCGAGGGGCTGCAAAAAAAAAAAACAGAACATGTCCTATTCTTGTCCGTTTTGCGAACAAAAATAGGCATTTCTATTATGGGCAGCCCGTTCTGTTCCGCAAATTGCAGATGGCACATGGGTGGCATCTATGTTTTGTGGATCTGAAATTTGCGGACCGCAAAACACGGCGTGGTCGTGTGCATGTAGCCTTATGCCGAGGTTTTAAACGATGTTATAGCAATGCAATATGTTATATCTTAGGGAAAAACTGCTCTACATTAATACTTTTATGTATCCTACTGTAAATTATTCAGCAATTACACTGCACGGGAATATCCTTTCTATTTGGTTTGAAAAGCGTTCATCACATGAATTCACCTTCCAAGATATCTGCATGTATAAACTTCTTCATGCTTATAAAATAATGATAACCTGATGCCTGCAGATTAGACACCATGTTCATCAGGCTCCTCAGGCATTGCATGTTTCTCAAATGTCTGCCTCCAATGTAACTAAGTCACTTCATAGATAGATGCAAGTCTCTCTTGACGAAGGCCATCTCATGCCATTGCAAACAGTGAACATCTTGAGATGGTAGTGGGCCTACTGAAAATGTCCATTACAACTATGAGTACTCAGTGATATACAAGTCACTGAGTTGTAGTCACATAGCCTCCATTGAATTCCTCGTAAAGCAGACATTACTGAGAGCTCTGTCAAAGTTGAATATTTCCATCCTGGGCAGTCTCTTCATGTGACATAAATATTTCAGCTCTTTTCTGTAAAACTGGACTCTCTTTCTTGCTTTTTACCACTCTCCGGTGAAATATAACGCTGAACTGTCATTATTTATTTACCACTGTAATGGCCCGAGTGAATAAATGGCTCTACGTACAAGGCGGCACGTGGCGGTCAGGGACTGATAAGAACAGAGCGGCAGGTAAGTTCCTTCCATAATCCAGACGAGATGTCCTTACCAAGGCTATGTTATCTGCCAATAAAATAAAACGCCTCCACTTATTTTAATGTATTACACTTCTATCGGTTTGCTACTATACTTCAGTTATCAGAAACTTTAACAAATAGAGCTAACGTACATACTGTAAATAAACCGGAAAAGAAAATATCCCATCTCATGTGTCATTCTTCCCCCTCCCTACAACAGACTTTGGACAACAGGCTACAATGTCAATCTGGGTTTTTTAGGTCTACTGAAATAAATGGGCCCACGTTCCATAGACACATTTCATGTGCACGTGCACACTGTACTTTGCTATCTCCGCAGCCCCATAGAAAATGAATGGAGCGTCAGCAAGCATGCTTAACCTGCTGTTCCATTCATTTAGGGGAATAGGACCCCTGTTCTCGGGATCCTAATGGTCGAACCCCCAGTGGTCAGATGCTTATCCCTTAATAAGTTAATATTGTGGCATAATAATTTTAATTAAATTTTAGTCTTTCTTGTTATCATTGTGCACACAGTAGGATCATCAATAAGGTGTACTAGGTTATTTGTGAATGATCGCATAAACCAGGTGCAAGTGATAAGTTCCAAAGTCAGCTCCAGCTGGGATTGTCTTTTGCTGGATGAGATATGGTTGGGAATGGAGGCATGCAGGTTCTCTATGGTATGCTGGAGGACATTTGCCCACAGATGTTGCAGCTGAGCCTGAAGATCCTGCACTCTTGTAGGTAGCTGAAGCTGGTGTCCCAATTGGTTCCATAAATGCTTGATTGTTGATATATCTGGTGACTGGGCAGCCAAGGAAGGTTTGCAATCTGGAGGAGACATTCCTGGGAAACCCTTGCTGTCTGTGGGCGAGCGTTATCCTGCCTGTTGGAAGCCTTGCCGTGAGAGGCAACACATATGGCGGCAGGATGTCCTGCACATATCACTGAGCTGTTAGTGTCCCTCGTATCACTACTAGGGGTGACCGACTGTCATATGTGATGGCTTCCCCAGATCATCACCAGCAGTTGGGGCAGTGTGTTGCTCCACAGCAAAGGCAGGATTGAAGCATTCACCACGATGCCTCTGTACTCAAACCCGACCACTGTGGGATCTCAAACTAAACCTGGATTCATCCCTAAAAATAATATGGTTCCAGTCTGGTTTTCTCATTCATGATACCACTGCAAACGAAGGTGACAATGGCTGGACATGTAATGGGAACCATGACACCAAATTTCCTTTTTCTAAGCGCCTAGAAACGTTCCAGTCAGAGACAGGGGTGTGAAGAGAAGGTGCCACGACTGTCTGGATGGAGGACAACAAAATTTTGGGAGCTACTCCTGGCTGTCGGTGGATCAAACGATCCTCTCCAGAGGTGATCTGTCTGGGGTGTTGTTGGAGCCTGTTTTCCATGTGTGCTTGCCTTCATGTTATCACTGCTCCCAACACCTCCTAACAGTTAGGTCAGAACAGCGGTGGGTAATTCATCGAAATAACCATCCTGCTTCTCTCAGTCCAATCATGCGCCCCCCTCTCAAAGTCTGTAAATTAGGCAAAACATCTTCAAGTGCATAATAGAGGCATGTCTAGCAGTCTAGGATCTCTTGGCAAGAGGTACAGTACCCAAAAGTAGCCTCTGAGAGCCTTTTTTAGGGCAGCAGGGGAAGTACTTTGCTCCCTCTTGTGGCAAGACCCAGTGTCTAATCAGACCACACCTGTAATCATTTACATAACCTCCTGTCAGGTTTTGCAGCAATCTAACATTTCTGTCTGGGTGCTTTATTCTTATTATTTTTTGGTCAAGGAGTGTATGTTAGCATAAGGTAGCTGGGTGATTGGCCCCTAGGTGGCAGTCATGTGCAGGCAATCAGTGACAGAAAGATGTTCTACTTACCACTTACACAATTTTTCCAGATGAGCCATATAGCTGCAAGTTGCCTTGCATTGAACCATGAGCTTCAAATGACAAAGCTTTTGATTATAGTAGTTATGCAATACTGAACTGCAGAATGATAGAGCCAAATATGCCTAGTGCTTAGCAGTTTTTTTTTACATTCGATACAAAACAGTAAAAATCATTTTAAGATCTGTTATAGGATTTGATGGATTATATTGATTTGCCTTTTTTGAGACATACAGGTGAAACTCGAAAAATTAGAATATCGTGCAAAGTTCATTTATTTCAGTAATGCAACTTAAAAGGTGAAACTTACATACGAGATAGACTCATTACATGCAAAGCGAGATATTTCAAGCCTTTATTTGTGAAAATTTGGATGATTATGGCTTATAGCTTATGAAATCCCAAAGTCTACATTTTGAGGTCCCCTTTGCTCAGGGGGTATGGATTAATTAGCTGACTAGAGTGTGACACTTTGAGCCTAGAATATCGAACATTTTCACAAAATTCAAATTTTAAGCTGCATTAATGCAATTCCTTTTAATTTGTATTACTGAAATAAATGGACTTTTGCACGATATTATAATTTTTCGAGTTTCACCTGTATATTTATTGAATTTATGTTTTTGTTTAAAACAGAACAATATATAGATTTACAATATATCAGACGATACAGAGTATCATACAAGTTATCAAACAAAAACAAGGACGTGCCACTTTCGTCTGAATCACTTACCGTAAAATACACTGGACAGTTGTTTTGACTTTGCCTTTTTATGTATATCACTAGCATGGTACTCTGTCCATAGTCATTAGCATTTATCATTATGTTTATGTTACAAAAAAATTGGTTTCAACTTGTACTGGATTTACATCTTTGCAGTGCAACTACTGCAGTGTCCCAAAAACAGGGTACCTGCAAAGGTTTAATTTTTATAATGCAGTTTAGTTAACTGAAATGCTGTATTTTCTTACACAATAGTATTGTATGGACATGTCAGGGTTAACAAGCCTGACTCAACTCCTGTAGGAAGCTAGGAGATCTGCCTGATGAACAGATATGACCTACAGTATGTTGTATGAGCTCCTCAGGGCTAGGCCTGAGTCCTAGAGAACCATCATCTCTTAGAAAAATTACAGCTATTCAAAGAGAAAGATAAGGAAGACGAGAAGGCCCGGAATCTGCAAGGCCGTGCATTGGAGTCAGTCAGCAAGGTACTTTGTTGCCCCGGACGTAAAATTGCAGGGGGCGCCAGGCAGCAGGAATCTCAATGTGGGCCACAGGAGCCATAGGCTCCCGTCCCCTCCGTTCGGCCTCATGGGCTTCAGGCTAGTGACCTGAAGCCTATGAAGAAGTAAAGCGGCGTAGAAGATCGCGATTACCTCACCATGACCTCCTGCGCCGGGTCTCGCGAGATGATGTGATGACACGACGTAGAATCGTATGGGGATGTGTTCCTGACCTCCTGCGGCGGGACGCTTGAAGACAGGCCACAAGCGGTGATGGAGTGAGGAAGAGAGGTGAATATTTTTATTTTTTATTTTTATAGGCAGGCCATACTGGGGCTGGGGGGCATTATACAAAGGAGGCAATTATATATAGAAATAACGGGGGCCATAATTATTACAATAATACAGAAAGGGCAAATATTACAATAATAATACACTGGAGGGGCATTATAATATTAACCCCTTAATGCCCAGCGCCATATATGTACGGCGCAACCGGACGTGACTTAACACCCAGCGCCGTACATGTACGGCGCGCTGATCGGGCAGGTGCAGGAGCTGTGCCCGCCTGTTCCACGGCAGGGGTCCGGCAGTCACTGATAGCCGGACCCCTGCTGTATGCTTTATTATTTAAAACTGAAACAAACAACCAAAAAAGTAGTCATATTCGGTATTGTCGCGTCCGTAACAACATGCTCTATAAAAATACCACATGATCTAACCTGTCAGATGAACACAAAAAATAAAAACGGTGCCAAAACAGCTATTTTTTGTTATCTTGCCTCACAGAAAGTGTAATATAGAGCAACCAAAAATCATATGTACCCTAAAATGGTACCAGCAAAACTGCCACCTTATCCTGTAGTTTCCAAAATGTGGTAATTTTTTTTGGAGTTTTTACTCTAGGGGTGCATCAGGGGGTCTTCAAATGTGACATGGCAGCTTAAAATTATCCCAGTAAAATCTGCCTTCCAAAAACCATATAGCGTTCCTTTCCTTCTGCGCCCTGCCGTGTGCCCGTACAGCATTTTACGACCACATATGGGGGGTTTCTGTAAACTACAGAATCAGGGCAATAAACATTGAGTTTTGTTTGGCTGTTAACCCTTGCTTTATTAGTGAAAAAAAATGGATTAAAATGGAAAATCTCCAAAAAAAGTGACATTCTGAAATTTCATCTCCATTTTCCATTAATTCTTGTGGAACATCTAAAGGGTTAACAAAGTTTGTAAAATCAGTTTTAAATACCTTGAGGGGTGTAGTTTCTAAAATGGGGTCACTTTTGGGTGGTTTCTAATATGTAAGCCTCACAAAGTGACTTCAGACCTGAACTGGTAGTTAAAAAGTGGGTTTTGGAAATTTTCTGAAAAATTTCAAGATTTACTTCTAAACTTCTAAGCCTTCTAACGTCCCCAAAAAATAAAATGGCATTCACAAAATTATCCAAACATGAAGTAGACATATGGGGAATGTAAAGTAGTAACTATTTTGGAGTTATTACTATCTATTATAAAAGTAGAGAAATAGAAATTTGCTAATTTTTCAATTTTTTTTTGAGAATTTGGAATTTTTAATAAATAAAAATGAAATTTTTTTACTCAATTTTACCAGTGTCATGAAGTACAATATGTGACGAGAAAACAATCTCAGAGTGGCCTGGATAAGTAAAAGAGTTTTAAAGTTATTACCACATAAAATGACACTTGTCAGATTTGCTAAAAATGGCCTGGGCAGAAAGGTGAAAGGGTTAATAATAATAATACACCGGGAGCCATTATAATATAAATAATAATAATACAGAGGGGCCATTATGTATTTTAATAATACAGAGGGCATTATACATATGGGCACTATTGGGGAGGGGGGGTCTTTTATCTAGTGGCACTACAGAGGTTCATTGCCACTACATGGGGCACTGCAGCGGGTCTTTATAATTACTTGGACCACTATAGGAGGCATTATAACTACTGTGGGCTCTTATAGGGGTATTTTATAGAATGTAAATAACTTTAACCTAAGGTTCACTTCGGTTATTGTTAAGGATCGCCTTCCCTTCCTGGATGTGGTTATCCTCAGGGATGACAGAGGTGGTCTCAATACGTCCATCTACCGAAAACCCACCTCCACATCAATTAACAATAATTGATTGCAATTACATACAAATAATTTAGAAGCTCCTGTTACAGTGCAGTTCACTGTTACAGTGTTAGCGGGTAACCTGGCTCCTTGCCCTCTTGCATACTGGCTGCGGTTAATGTTCTCGTGTATACCACTGGCTGTGGCTGATGTTCCCGTGTATGCAGGTTGCTTGGGTGGCGTGTGCAGGCTGCAGCCATCTTATTGTATGAACTGTGTCCTGTGAATATTCTGTTTCTTGTGTCTGTATATTGCTGTGCGGTTCACTGTGACACTGTTGCTGTGTAGGCTGTCTGCATGCGCTCTTGCGTACTGACTGCGGTTGTCGTTCCCAGGTTGCTTGTGTGATGCGTGCTGGCTGCAGTCTTCTATAGTGTGTGAACTGTGCTTTGTGAATTGTGTGCTCTCTGTGTCTTGTAGGGTTAATTCTTTCCTGGCCTTTTGTTTGATTACCAGGTGGTCAGGTGATTTTATCTCTCTGCTATTTAGACCTGTATGTGCTGTATGGCTGGGTGTTCAGTCTGTCTCCAGGAATGCTGAGTGCAGGGTGCTTGCTCTCCTGACATGTGTCTTTGTTACTCCACTTGTGTAGTCAGCCTGGTTATTCATCACTGTCTTCTGTTCTAGTCTGTCTGTGAACGCTCTTGCGCAAGAGCGCATGCTCCCTGTTCCGTATGGGTTCCAGACAAGTTTGTATGTAATGTCTTTATGTCCTGATCTGTCTGTAAATGCAATGCTCCCTGTATCCTGATCCACATGGGTTCCAAGCATGTCTGTATGATTCTGTTATGTCCTTGTTTGTGAAGACCATGCTCTCTGTTCTGCATGGGTACCAGGCATGTTTATATAATGTCTTTATGTCCTGATTTGTCTGTAAACACCATGCTCCCTGTTCAGTATGAGTTACAGATATGTTTGTATGTCTGTCTGAGAACACCATGCTTTCTGTTCCGCATGGGTTCCAGGCATGTTTGTATGCCTATCTGTGAATGCCATGCTCCCTGTTCCGCATAGATTCCAGGTATGTTTGTATTTCTGTCTGAGAACACCATGCTTCCTGTTCCTCATGGGTTCCAGGTATGTTTGTATGTCTGTCTGAGAACTCCATGCTCCCTGTTCCGCATGGGTTCCAGGCATGCTTGTATTTCTCTGATTATGTTCTGATCTGTCTATGTTAGCCTTGCTCCGTATATCCTTATTTGCATGGGTTTCTAGCTATGTGACTCTGTCTGTGATCCTGTATCCTGGTCTTGTGTCTGAACAGTGTGCTATATTGTATGCCTGGATTTCTGGTGCCATGCACCAGTGTCTCAGTTTGCTTGTAGGTCAGCTGCCAAGTGTACTGGGACCATCCCAGGAGGTAGCAGTCCGGTCCCACCGGAATAACGCCCTTAGAGTTTGACCCAAAGTCAAACCAGTGACTTGGCACAGTGGTACACTTCTGCCACTGATCCGTACAGCTTGCTCAGTTTTGAAATCTGCTTTCCTTCGTAGTTGCGTCCCCCCCCCTTCCCCGTGCAGCCCTGATCGTTGTGATTTGCCAGTCCATGAAGACCGACCCATCGCAGCTCTGGTACTTTTTAACTATTTATGGATCTGCAGGGGAGTAATACAGAGGTGACTGGTGCTGAATGAGTCCGCATTAGTCTCCCCTGAGGACAGGCAAGGGAATCCAGTGTTTGGAGTCCTCTGCCAGCGCTGCGATTGGCTGGAACAAAGTTCCAGCCAATGGTAGCACCAGAGCATGAGGGAACAGGAAGAATCCCTCTGCATGCAGCCATTCTAGTTGGTGATTGCATGCAGAGAGGTTCTGTGCCCCTCTGTGCTGTACCTTGGCTTGCTGGGACTTGAGGTGCACCACCACAGCTATCTTCATTGCTCTCCTGTAAAAAGAAGATTTTCGGAAACTGCTGCAGTGAACTTTTTTTTTCTTTTTTGCTTATCTGTAGCAGTTCCAGAGCCCTAATCCAGTGCATTCTGCAAGTGCTGAGCGTGTCAGTGCTCAGTTTTTTGGGCAGTTTTTCTTTCTTTTTCTTTTTTGGTAGAAAAGCATTTTTTCTTATTTTCTTATTTTTTTTGTTACTAAATTTTTCTCCTAAATTCTATTTTAAATCTATAACAAGCCCCTTCACATGTAGAATCACTACACACACACACACACACACACACCCCCCTCTAAGTAAATAAAATGACACACTTAAGGCTACTTTCACACCTGCGTTTGGTGCGGATCCGTCTGGTATCTGCACAGACGGATCCGCACCTATAATGCAAACGCTTGGATCCGTTCAGAACGGATCCGTTTGCATTACCATGAACAAAAAAAAAAAAAAAAAAAAATCCGTTCAGACTTTACATTGAAAGTCAATGGGGGACGGATCCGTTTGAAAATTGAGCCATACTGTGTCAACTTCAAACGGATCCGTCCCCATTGACTTACATTGTAAGTCTGGACGGATCCGTTCGCCTCCGCACGGCCAGGCGGACACCCGAACGCTGCAAGCAGCGTTCAGGTGTCCGTCTGCTGAGCGGAGCGGAGGACAAACGGAGCCAGACTGATGCATTCTGAGCGGATCCGCCTCCACTCAGAATACATTAGGACTGGACGGATCCGTTCGGGGCCGCTTGTGAGAGCCTTCAAACGGAACTCACAAGCGGAGCCCCGAACGCTAGTGTGAAAGTAGCCTTACACGTGTTGAACCACACACACTTTACACACCCCAAAAAAAATAAGAATGGCCTGTCCATCCCAAAGAGTCTATTCAGCTGAGGAAGTATACACCATTCTTGCCTCTAAAACTGATACAGCCAGTGAGGGAGAAGGGAATGCCACATTCCTCCACTCTTCTCCCTCCTCCACCTCATCATCCAGCGATGGAGTTGCTCCAGGACAGAAGCTGAGGCAGTCCCCCAGAGTGATCCCATATGGAGCCCACCCCCTAAGGATTATGAGCCCTAAATTCCAGAGTTTGTGGCGAGTACTGTACTCCAGATTTACTGTACAGGCTTCAGAGAAATTGATTTTTTCAAAATATTTTTCTCAGAAAATTTTATACATTTGATGGTGACCCAAACAAATTTATACGCAGTTTATTGCCCAGGACCCCACATCCACCATTGTTCGACCCCCTTCGTTGGACCCTAGTAAGTGCAGCAGAGATGATGATGTTCTGGGGACTCGTGATGAATATAGACCTAATAAAAAAAAAAGAAACAGAAATTAGACAGTAGTGGAGTACAGATATTTTATACCAGACTCTAGTTTACTATATGGCCATGTCCCGCACACGATTCAATGCAGTTCTTGAATTCCTGCACTACAACGACCACACACAGTGCCCACCACAAAATGACCCAACATTTGATCTTCTATCCAAAAATAGTCCCGTCCTCGAAAACTTTAGCCAAAAGTTTGCCGAGGTGTGTACACCCCAGAAAAAGACGTCTGCATAAATGAGTCCTTAAAGGGGTATTCCCATCTCAGAAAATGGGGGCATATCGCTAGGATATGCCCCCATTGTCTGATAGGTGTGGGTCCTACCTCTGGGACCCGCACCTACAATGAGAACGGAGCGGGGAGAGCTGTGGTTGGAGGACCCCGGGCTTCCCTGGGTCCATCCACCACCAAGCGCTGCTCCCATAAAAGTGAATGGGAGCGCACCACGCACGCGCAGCCCCTGCTCTCATTCATTTCTGTGGAGCAGACCGAAATAGCGGAGCCAGCGCTTGGCTATTATCGGCAGCCCCATAGAAATGAATGGAGGGCGGCTGCGCATGCGCAGTGCGCCCTCCGTTAATTTACCGGCTCTGTTCTCATTGTAGGTGCGGGTCCCAGAGGTCCAGAGGAACCTGCACCTATCAGACAATGGATGCATATCCTAGCGATATGCTCCCATTGTCTGAGATGGCAAAACCCCTTTAATTCATTTTAAAGGGAGGGTAAAACTCCACCAGTACATGCCAAGTAAACGGGAAAGGTATGGGATTAAAATGTACAAGCTGTGTGAGAGTACCTCCGGGTACACCCACATGTTCAGGGTTCATGAAGGAAAAGACTCTTGGACTGAACGCCCAGAATGCCCCCCCATCCTAGGAGTTAGTGGGAAGACAGAATGGGACTTAATTCACCCACTACTGGATAAGGGTTACCAACTCTATGTGGATAACTATTATACTAGTATTCCCCTATTTAAGTCCCTAGCTTTCAGAGGTACTGTAGCTTGCGGCACAGTACGCAAAATCAGAGAGGCCTCCCTAGATCTCTGATTGGGCAACCACTGAGAAAGGGTGAAAGCAGGGCTCTCCATCATAAGACCATGGTGGTGGTTAATAGTACAAGGACAAGCGGGATCTTCTTGTACTACCCATTGTTCACATTAACACCAGCTCCCCTGCCCCTGTGCGAGGTGCCACAACCACTACCTCCAAACCAGACTGTATCCTAGACTACAACAGGCACATGAGAGGGGTTGATCTTTCAGATCAAGTCCTAAACCATACAGTGCCACATGAAAAACCAAGGTGTGGTACAAAAAGCTGACCATGCTCATTGTACATTAAGCACTGTATAATGTGTATGTGCTATATCGATCTGCAGGCCACCCAGAAACTTTCTTTCATTTTCAAGAGGTGGTAATCAAGGTCCTAGTTTTTGAAAATCAGGAAGAGGAGGGTCCTAGTACTTCAGGAAGGTATGGTGCCCGTATTGTACTGGGGCAACGTTTCCCTAGTGAAGTCCCCCAAACAGCAAGACAGGGAAGGACCCAAAAAAGAATCTACAACTCATCCATGGATTATTAATTTTTCCACCATATCACTTTCTCATATAGTCTGCACAGTTTACATATTTACTTTCCACCAACCAATACCTATTTATTTCTGTAAGACAAATGTAATTTTTTATTTTCATGGCCAAGTGTTTCCTAATTCTAAGAAGCACTTTTTGGGTCAAAGTACTCCCTACACACCTTGAAGGATTCCTTGAGGGGTGTACTTTCCAAAATGGGTCACCTTTTGGGTATATCCACTGTAGGGGTACCTACACTGAAGTACTTCATATGCAACATAGCTCCCAAAATGCATTCCAGCAAAATCTGCCCCCCAAAAGCCATATGGCACTTCTTCCCTTCTGAACTGTACCATGTGCGCATACATCAGTCTTTGACCACATATGGGGTGTTACCATATTTAAGAGAAAATGGGTAACAAACTGTGGGGTGCATTTTCTCCTGTTACCCCTTGTGAAAGTGAAAAATTTGGGCCTAAAGCGACATTTTCTTTTAAAAAATGTTATTTTTCATTTTCACAGCCAAGTCTTTCCTAATTCTTTGAAACACCTTTTGGGTCGAAGTGCTCACTACACACCTTGGCACACCTTGAAGGATTCCTTGACAGTTGTAGTTTCCAAAATGGGGTCACTTTTCGGGTGTTTCCACTGTAGAGGTACCTCAGGGTGTCTTCATATGCGACATTGCTCCCAAAAACCATTCCAGCATAATCTGCTCTCCAAAAGCCAAATGGCGGTCCTTCCCTTCTGAACTATACCATGCGTCCATGCATCAGTTATTTTTTTAACACATACGGGGTGTTGCCATATTCAGAGAAAATGGGTAACAAAATGTGAGGTGCATTCTTGTGGAAGTGAAAAATTTCGGCCTAAAGCTACATTTTCTTGTAAACAATTACATTTTTCATTTTCACAGCCAAAATGGATTCCAGCAAAATCTGCCCTCCAAAAGCCAAATAGCGCTCCTTCCCTTCTGAACTCTGCCATGTGTGCATACATCAGTTTTTGATCACATATGGGGTGTTACCGTATTCAAGGGAAAATGGGTAACAAAATGTGGGTTGCATTTTCTCCTGTTACCTCTTGTGAAAGTGAAAAAAATTTGGCCCTAAAGCAACATTTTCTTTTAAAAAATGTAGTTTTTCATCTTCACAGCCAAGTGCTTCCTAAGGGCTCATGCACACGAACGTATTTTCTTTCCGCTTCTGTTCCGTTTTTTTCTTGCGGACCGTATGGGGAACCATTCACTTCAATGGGTCCGCAAAAACAACAGAAGGTACTCCATGTATTTTCCGTTTCCGTATTTCCGCATTTCCGTTCCACAAAAAAGTAGTGAATGTCCTATTATTGTCCGCAAATCACGGTCCGAGGCCCCATTCAAGTCAATGGGTCCACCAAAAATACGGAACACATGCGTATGTCGTCCGTATTTCATCCGTATTTTGTGGATCCATACTGTAGAAATGCTATGCCCTGCCCCCTTAGTGCCACCAGATGCTATAGTTCCCCCCATAATGTGCCAATAAAAAAAGGCCCCTTTAGAGTTCCCACTTCCCCATAGTGCCCCCAAATAATGCCCCTATAGTGCCAACAGATGCCCCATAGTGCCGCTCACTCCTATAGTGCCCCCCATAGTGTGCCAATAAAAAAAAGCCCCTTTAGAGCCCCCAGATGCCCCCATAGTGCTTTTCTCTCCCATGATGCCCCTACATAATGTGCCAGTAAGAAATGCCCCCATAGTGCCCCCCCAAAATGGGCAAGAAATAAATGCCCCCAGAGTGCCACCCCCAAAAAAATGGGGCTGTAAGAAATTCCAGATGCCACCATAGTGACAGCTCCCCCCACAAAGAAAAAAAAAATACACTAATACTTACCTCCATCAGCAGTGATGCGATGCAGGCCTCTTCCAGCCTGGGTCCCTGCTGTGTGCTGCCCGGCTCAGGCGGCGCGATGATAATGACGTCATCGTGCCGCCTGAGCCGACTCTGATAGGCCACAGGCATTAGTGCCTGCAGCCTATCAGAAGAACAGGGAGGGGAGACGCCTCTCCCTCCCCTGCCCTGCCGCAGCACAGGCATCTGTATCGCTGTCCTGAGGACGGCGATATAGATTAATATGGAGATGAGCATTTCCACAATGGAAGCGCTCTTCTCCTACTGCCCCCCAGCGCCGCCGACAACTAGAACCAGGGCCGCGCCGCCTGTGGTGATCGGCGGTGCGGCCCTGAGGAATTAAAAAAATTATAATAATTATTCGTTAAAGACAGCCCAGCTGCCATTTCTAACATGCTTTAGGGTGGCCTGGGGGGCAATTGCCTCACAAATTTAGCCTGCAGCATTTAAATAAACTGTCATTGCCATGTCTGTTCAGCAGGAAGCCGCGCAGCCCGACCTCAGCGGATCCCCTGCAGCAGCCACAGCTGGCCCCAGTGCACCACCAGCCGTTGCAGCAGCCAGCGTTTCAGGGGCGGACTGCCCCCTTCATCAGGACAATAGGTCTGTGTCCTATTGTCCTGATGAAGGGGGCAGTCCGCCCCTGAAACATGTAGACTTATACAAATAAAGACCCGCTTTATTTTACCTACTTGAGTCCTGTCTTCTGCAGCAGCGCCGCTTTATATAAGGTTCATTTTTTACCTGTATCTACTATGCAATTGAAGTAGAACAATCTGCGCAGGGCTCCAGTACTCCCGAACATGCTCCGCCTGCATCATGGTGGGAAGAACTCAACGTGGGAGACAGCTCTACGCCCAAAAACCAAATTGAAGGAGTTTTGAACATCGTGAAGGAACATCATCAAGCCTTCAGTAAGCACTCTACGGATTATGGGGAAGTCCGTGGAATCAACAACACTATTCCTACCGGCTCTCACCCTCCAATAAAAGAAAGGTACCGGCCTATACCACCAACGATGTACCAATCTGTGAAACAAATGATCCGAGAGATGAAGGATTCCAATATTATCCAAGACAGCCATAGTCCATGGGCTGCACCACTAGTTCTTGTCCGGAAAAATGATGGTAACCTCAGGTTCTGTGTGGATTACAGAAGAATTAATCAAATCACCCACAAGGATGCATATCCCTTACCCAGAATTTAAGAATTCCTGACAACACTGGGGTCATCAGCCTATTTCTCTACCCTTGATCTGACCAGTGGATACTGGCAAGTACCCATGGCTCCTAAAGACCGAGAGAAAACAGCTTTTACCACCCCCATGGGCCTATTCGAGTTTAATTACATGCCCTTTGGACTTTGTAATGCATCAGGAACATTTCAACGACTAATGGAATGCTGTTTAGGCCATAGAAACTTCGAGACTGTCCTACTCTATCTGGACAATGTCATTATTTATTCCAAATCCTTGAAACACCTTGCAGATGTCTTCCAAGTCCTCATTAAACATGGACTCAAGATCAAACCATCTAAGCGCTACCTGCTGAAGCCAGAAGTCAAGTACCTGGGACATGTTGTCAGTGCAGAAGGTGTTAAACCAGATCTGGAAAAGTTAGCTGCAGTCCAGAATTGACCTACTCCTACCACAGTAAAGGAGGTGAGAAGTTTCCTTAGTTTTTCAGGGTACTACAGATGCTTCATCCCTCACTTCGCCCAGATTGCTGAGCAAATTCAGGAACTCCTAAGAGGACATCCAAAGAAGTATCAGAAGACTCAGATACCTGTGGAGTGGAATGAAGACAGGAAAATTGCCTTCCAGCTCCTGAAAAAGAAGCTGACCGAACCACCTATCTTGGGATATCCAGATTACCAACAGCCATTCCATCTCTACACTGATGCCAGCCAGAAAGGCCTGGGAGCTGTCCTGTCCCAAATGCACGAAGGACACGAAAGAGTGATTGCTTAGTAGGTCCCTGAAAGGAGCTGAAAAGAATGACCGGAACTACAGCTCTTTCAAGTTAGAGTTCCTCGCCCTTGTGTGGGCTGTCACCGAAAAATGTAAGGACTACCTTGCAGCAACTCCCTTCATAGCTTTCACCGATAACAACCCACTGGCACATCTTCTCAATACAGCCAAGCTAGGTGCCTTAGAACAAAGATGGGCCTTACGTCTTGCTAACTACAACTTCACTGTAAAATACAGAACGGGCAAGTCCAACGAGAACGCGGATGCCTTATCTCGCCTGCCTACCAAGGAAGATCCTACTGCACACATAGATGTCTGGGAAGAAGTGGAGATGCCTAATTTCTACAAAAACTTCGCCCAACAAGGCATCCTTTCCATCAAAAACAAGAGTCCTAAATCCCCATGTACAGAACAATCCAGAATCTCAAATTGAAAAGGAGAGATGGCTCAAACTTCAGTCAGAAAGTAGAGTAATCGGAGAACTATATGACTTCCTCACCAGTGGAAGAATACCTGAGAGGATCCGCAGAAGAAATGCAGACCCAGAACTGTTAAAGCTGTGGAGACACCGGAAACAACTCTTTCTGCAGAAGGACCTACTATTGAGAAGAAGCCTGGATCCAGTTACCTATGACAGGGTATACCAAATCCTAATACCCCGCCAGGATGCAAGCATCATTCTCGAGATGTACCATGACAGATCAGGACACTTTGGCGTGCAGAAGACAGACGCTACCGTCCGTAGATGATTCTATTGGATTGGAATGCGAGGAGACATTGATAAGTGGTGTCGAGAGTGTTCCGCCTGTGCTGTTGGTCGAGGTGAAAGGCATGACCAAAGAGCACCCTTACATCCTATTGTAAGCCAGACACCGTTGGAGATCATTGCAATTGACCACGTGAAGCTGGAACCAAGTCGCTCAGGCTACACATACGCTATGACCATCATTGACCACTACACCAAATTCGTTGTAGCCGTACCTGTTAAGGACTTGACCGCTAAAACAACTGCAGATGCCTTCTGGAAACATTTCCTGTTACCATACAGATGTCCAGAAAAAATTCTTACAGATCAGGGATCTGCCTTTGAGTCGCAACTCTTCAAAGAACTGTGTTCGCTTCACAATTGCCAGAAAATCAGAACAACAGCTTACCATCCCAAGGTAATGGACTTTGTGAAAAGATGAACCAGACCCTAATAGAAATGCTCAGAGCTGTGCCACCTGCTACTAGGAATGATTGGTCTACTCTTCTGCCTTAATTGATGTATACCTATAATAATACCATTCACTGTTCCACTGGGTATACACCTTATTACCTCATGTTTGGCCGACAAGGTAAACTACCTGCTGACCATACTTTGAACGTACAAGTGCCTGATGCCATCCATCCATTGCCAAAAACTGATTGGGTGAGCGAGCACCAAAGACGTCTAGCTGATGCACAAGAAATTGTTCACCACCGCATGGACCATGCTCACAAAAGGCAGCAAAAAGATTATGACCAATCTGCCAAAGCAGAGCCTCTTGAAATTGGTGATTGTGTGGCTAAAGAACAATCATCTCACCAGCAAGTTGGACAGTCAGCTATCCTCAATCCAGCAACTGACACCTATGAGATCACCAGAGAAAACAAATCACCTCAAATAGTCGCTTGAAACTGTGTAACAAGGAGAAAGATACTACAGGAGGACACCTTCCAGACGAGACTGTTGCAGAGGAACATCAGCCTCCAATTCAAGTGCCTGAACTACCAGTTAAGCCTGTAGAGCTTATGCAGACTGTTGAAAAACTAATGACAGAAACAGATCCTCTCAAATGGTTCTTAACACTATGGTTAAACATTGCTGTGCCTGCTCCTGTCACAACAGCCAGAGGAACCACCTCAGGAAGAAGTTTCAGTAGTGCAAGAAACTCCAGATGTACCAAGTCCCCTTGCGCTAAGGCCAGAAGAAGGACCGCCACTTCGCAGATCCAGTCGGATTACAAAGGGACAACTACCTGCCCGTTATAAGGAGTGTTTACCTCAAAATCAGAGGAGAATGCTTCCAGCTATTCCAGTTTAATGTGGATTACAATTTCGCTTCTTGGTGAAACTACAGAGCCTGGGAAAGAAACTTCTTGACTCTTATTATTTGCCTTACTCTAAGGACTGTCTACAGTCTTTGTTTTGTTGTCACAACGTTCAAGCCTGTGCCCGGAGAAAGACTCAAACATTCCTGAGCCTCTGTGTTGTCTATTATCTTTACATCCCCTATGCTCAGGGAACGGACTCATGCCCTGTGAGCCTCCTGACTTGCATCCATGTTTATTATTTCCCCATTACGGACTATCCTGGTTTATTACTATTCCGCTGTGCCAGGTCAGCGCCCCTGTTCATCAGTCTCCAGAGGGAAGAAACAACGCCCCTTTTCACTTGTTTACTACCATTCTTGATGTTTGCCTGATATTTACATTTGTGCCTAACCAATTGCTTTTCAGTCTCAAGAAAAAGTATTGTTATGGGTGATGGTACTGTTCTTCATGCCTGCAGGATTGTTCTCTTTTTGTACCTTTCAGGAGACCTTCATCTTCGTGTCAAGGTCGACACTGGTTAAACAAGGGGTTATGCAGTATCCCACTACCCACGTGGGTACTGCAAAGTTGTAGTGTTATGTTTTTTACGCTTTATATAACCTGTTTTATGCTGCAGTGCATTTTTATGCATAATCCCTGCATACAGGTGTGTTAGATTACATTACACTGAGCCTACCACTAGGGGGAGAGAACACATATATATAGCTCAGCTCAGGCCTAGTTAGGCAGTCTTAGTTTTCAGTCTTGAGTCTTCAGCCCTGAGCTTAAGTGGTCCACATCCAGCTCAGAACTCTACTAAGAGTTAGTGAACATCAGCTAGAAGTTTAGCTTCAGAAAAGGATATTAATGCAGAAAGCACTAAAGAAACAGAGACCCAAAGGGTTATGGCCATCGCTATACGTGCCTTAGGACCTTTGGAGTTAAAAGTGAAGGATTTACCTGCCTCCGGCAGCCTCACTAACCTGCACTGGGATAACAGGGACCAGCGTAGAAGTCCTCTACCAGTAAGCATAAAACCTATATCATTAATAGCCTGAGAGACAGACATCACACCTTTGAGCAGTGGCCTATTGCAGCTTTACCTCTGTCCATCTTAAAGAGGCTGTATTTCATATCTGGATGTACTAGAGACTGTTTTGTACTTGGATGTAACCGTTACCAGGAGCAACGTTCAATTCCTCAGTTAACACTACAGTAAATGGTTGTACCACCATAAAAGGTACTGGCGTCACGACTACAAGGGACCTTGCCATAAGCACATTAATACAGACCATCAAGGGCACCTCGAACCACCATCTGGCCTGTGTCCCTTACACCAGAGTGTGCCCAGAAAATCCTTGTGCCGTTCTCCTTATCACTTGTGCAGGCCTGCCCAGGGACGACATAACCGTGAGTAACCAGAACTGTATTTACCTCGGCCCACCTAATGCTCACACCGTGACCTCACATATAATTCCCCTGTTGGTCTGGCATACTGCAAACGGATCCGTGAAAAACGGACCGCAAAACAACAACGGTCGTGTGCTTAAGCCCTAATTCTATGAAACACCTTTTTGGTCAAAGTGTTCAATACATGCCTTGAAACATTGTCAGGAACGGTGAAAAGTGCTCTTTAAGCAGTTTCCAAAATGGGGTCAATTTTCAGGTGTTTCCATTGTAGGGGCACCTCAGGGTCTCTTCATATGCAGGATCTGCTCCCCCTGTATAGATTCACTACTGCATATGGGGTTGAGCACTTCCTGCTTTCTAATACCACGTCAATCTGTAGTTTGTATATTAAATTTTTTGAAGGTGTATAAACTCCTAGTCTGAATGCTCCTTTATTTCCATCCACAGGCAGCATTCTGGTGCACATGTGAGGCCCGGGCTATATCAGCCAGTCTTGGGTGGGGCTCAGAGCTCTCTCCCTCCTCCCACTGTATGCATGGTCTCATGCTGGAGGTTACTGGGAGATTGACTGTGAGTCGGACCTTGTGCTCCTGTAATTTGCCCACTGGCTCCTGGTATTGCCCATACGGCCCAGGTAGGTTTAGCGTTAGGTCCCGAGCTACTTGAGAAACCTTAGCGCGGTGCTCGGGCTCAGACATGTCCTCCAAGCAATATACAGTATAGACCAAAAGTTTGGACACACCTTCTCATTCAAAGAGTTTTCTTTATTTTCATGACTATGAAAATTGTAGATTCACACTGAAGGCATCAAAACGATGAATTAACACATGTGGAATTATATACATAACAAACAAGTGTGAAACAACTGAAAATATGTCATATTCTAGGTTCTTCAAAGTAGCCACCTTTTGCTTTGATTACTGCTTTGCACACTCTTGGCATTCTCTTGATGAGCTTCAAGAGGTAGTCCCCTGAAATGGTTTTCACTTCACAGGTGTGCCCTGTCAGGTTTAATAAGTGGGATTTCTTGCCTTATAAATGGGGTTGGGACCATCAGTTGCGTTGAGGAGAAGTCAGGTGGATACACAGCTGATAGTCCTACTGAATAGACTGTTAGAATTTGTATTATGGCAAGAAAAAAGCAGCTAAGTAAAGAAAAACGAGTGGCCATCATTACTTTAAGAAATGAAGGTCAGTCAGTCAGCCGAAAAATTGGGAAAACTTTGAAAGTAAGGGCTATTTGACCATGAAGGAGAGTGATGGGGTGCTGCGCCAGAAGACCTGGCCTCCACAGTCACCGGACCTGAACCCAATCGAGATGGTTTGGGGTGAGCTGGACCGCAGAGTGAAGGCAAAAGGGCCAAAAAGTGCTAAGCATCTCTGGGAACTCCTTCAAGACTGTTGGAAGACCATTTCAGGGGACTACCTCTTGAAGCTCATCAAGAGAATGCCAAGAGTGTGCAAAGCAGTAATCAAAGCAAAAGGTGGCTACTTTGAAGAACCTAGAATATGACATATTTTCAGTTGTTTCACACTTGTTTGTTATGTATATAATTCCACATGTGTTAATTCATAGTTTTGATGCCATCATAGTCATGAAAATAAAGAAAACTCTTTGAATGAGAAGGTGTGTCCAAACTTTTGGTCTGTACTGTATGTTGGCTAATCTCTAAATTTTACACCAGTACTAGCGTTAGTAAGACCTCAGTGTGCACCTGTATTTGTTTTTGTTATATTATTTTTACTGTTTATTAAATCCACACATTTGCTATCCTGTGTAGGATGTCTATTGTGGTACTTGTGGTCCACTGCAGGCATCCTCCATTGTATGCATTTTTGGGGATTGCCATTAGCAGTGACAGGATCTGCCCCCCCAGTATAGATGCACCACTGCATATGGGGTTGAGCACTTCCTGATTTCTAATACCACGTCAATCTGTAGTTTGTCTCTTCATATGCAACTTAGCTCCCAAAAACCTTTCTAGCAAAATCTGCCCAAGTTTTTATAAATTCTGTGAAACTCCTGTGGGGTCAAAGCACCCGCTACAATTTTCAATAAATTCCTTGAGGGGATTATTTTCCAAAATGGGGTCACTTTTTGGAAGTAAAACTGTAGGGGTATTTCAGAGTCTTCTCAACTGCAACAGGGCATCTGAAAACAATTCCAGCAAAATCTGTCCTTCAAAAACCGTATGGCGGTCCTTCCCTTCTCAACGAAGTGTTTTTTCACTCCAGGAGTACAGACTTCCGTAGATGCACCTAATTTATGACACGCTCCTTGTCATAAATAATGTGCATCCACCACCAGTGCAGGGGGAATCGAAGACTGGTGTAAATGACCCCCTATAAGTCTCCAACCCTTATGTTTGAGCAATACCCTCTAATGCAAGTTTAAATTTTCAAGCAGTTCTCCCTATATAGCATGTACACAGGGGCTTACCAAGGCACATATATAACTCTCTTGGAATCAGTATTTTTATGTATTTGTGCGCACGCCTGTATACACACATGTATACATGACTTTGAACCGCGTTTTTCCTAACATGTTTATGGATCCCTCAGACCACAGGGATGGCGGAGTTATGTTGTGGAGGGGGATGGAGCTGTCACCTGCCTGTTTTGCACCTGCAGAGAGCTCTGGGTCTAATTAAGAGAAAATTTTCACTTGTAAAATGTCAGAATCTGCAGGTTGTGGTCAGTTGCTCCCATCACGTGACCGACGCTAATGTTCATTAACCATTAATGCCTCAGCACTTCACACAACATTATTTATGAGTTTAAAATGTTCTCCTATAATTAGACTCACAGATATGAAATATTAATACGCAGACAGTAACTAGCTGCTCTAGAGAACATACCAGGAGAATGCAGCCTGAGAATACATTACTTACATTGTGTATATCCTATATACAGTCAGGTCCATAAATATTGGGACATAGACACAATTCTAACATTTTTGGCTCTATACACCACCACAATGGATTTGAAATAAAACGAACAAGATGTGCTTTAACTGCAGTCAGCTTTAATTTGAGGGTATTTACATCCAAATCAGGTGAACGGTGTAGGAATTACAACAGTTTGCATATGTGCCTCCCACTTGTTAAGGGTCCAAAAGTAATGGGACAATTGGCTTCTCAGCTGTTCCATGGCCAGGTGTGTGTTATTCCCTCATTATCCCAATTACAATGAGCAGATAAAAGGTCCAGAGTTCATTTCCATTGTGCTATTTGCATTTGGAATCTGTTGCTGTCAACTCTCAAGATGAGATCCAAAGAGCTGTCACTATCAGTGAAGCAAGCCATCATTAGGCTGAAATGCGTGAAAATCGCAGCAAGCTCTATATTGTGCGTTTTTCACGCAACGCAGGCCCAATAGAAGTGAATGGGGCTGCGGGAAAATCGCAAGCATCCACAAGCAAGTGCGGATGTGGTGCGATTTTCACGCATGGTTGCTAGAAGATGATCTTTATTATTTTTCCTTATAACATGGTTATAAGGGAAAATAATAGCATTTTTAATATAGAATGCTAAGTAAATTAGGGATGGAGGGGTTAAAAAAAATATATATCTTAAACTCACCTCATCCACTTGTTCGCGCTGCCCGACTTCTCTTCTTTCTTCTTCTTTGATGACCTGGGAGGAAAAGGACCTTTGGTGACGTCACTGCGCACATCACATAGTCCATCACCATGGTGATGGACCATGTGATGGACCATGTGACGGACCAAGTGATGAGCGCAGTGACGTCACCAAAGGTCCTTTTCCTCCCAGGTCACCAAAGAAGAAGAAAGAAGAGAAGCCGGGCTGCACGAACAAGTGGATGAGGTGAGTTTAATTATATATTTTTTATTTTTTAACCCCTCCATCCCTAATTTACTTAGCATTCTGTATTAAGAATGCTATTATTTTCCCTTATAACCATGTTATAAGGAAAAATAATAAAATCTTCTGTGAAGAAGTCTGGGTTCGGGTCTGGGTACCAAACATGCCGATTTTTCTCACGCGTGCGCAAAACGCATTAAAACGTTTTGCACTTGCGGGGAAAAATCACGTATTTTCCCGCGACGCACCCGCATCTTTTCCCGCACGTCACCCGCAACACCCGTGTGAAAGAGGCCTTAGTGTTGATCGGGTGCTCTGGCCGAACACATCGGGATGCTTGGGTGCTCTACCGAGCACCCGAGTATAATGGAAGTCAATGGGAGAACCCGAGCATTAAACCAGGCACCCCCTGCTCTGAAGAGGGGAGGGTGCCTGATTCATAGGAATCGGTCAGAAATTGATGAAAACACCACCGAAATGGTTCGGGAACAGCATGGGGAGGATGTCTGGATGCATCTTGGATTCCCAGGTCGCTGCTGGGAACCATGTTGTCCGAGTAGTACGCCACTTTTACAGACTGACAATAATACGCACAAAACCCCCCCAAAAAAAAAAATTGGGAGGAAAAATTATTAAGAAACATTCTTTCCTGTATATTTACTGGTATATAAAGTGCAAGTGCTGCCAAAAATTACTAGGAAGAGGTACTCTGATAAAATCTGTATATCACATAATGGAGGGCCTCATTCAGATTGTGGTACAATAGTTCAGGTAGTGGGACTCCTACACTCATAAAGCCTATTCACTAAGTGAAAGGGCTGCCAAAAATTACAAGGAACCGTCACTCCAAAACACTTTTTGTTACACATAAAGGAGGGCATCATACACACCCCTGAAACATTATGATTGATGGCCTGCTGGTGACCCTCAAAAACATTTGGAGCAAGGGCCTGCTGATCTGATCATCGAAAACATTAGGGGCGAGGGCCTGCTGCGCATTGGTGACTCTAGATAACCTCTGGGCGATTGCACGTCCCGGTGATGGTGACAATCCATTTGGATGTCTGCCCTATCAACTTTCGATGTTCTTTTCTGCACCTACCATGTTGATCACGGGTAACTGGGAATCAGGGTTCGATGCCGGGGGTGGTCAAGTTATTAAAGCACAAGCGTCCAAGGAAGGCAGAAGGCGCACGGCAATTACCCACTCCCGACTCAGAGAGGTAGTGATGATAAATAACAATACAGCACTCTTAAGAGGCCCTGTTATTGGAATGAGTACACTTTCCGTTAACGACTATCTATTGGAGGGCAAGTCTGGTGCCAGCAGCCAACTTGCTCCCGGCCTCCACAACGTTCACCCAGTGTGCCATCATAGTGAGGATTTTGTTGACCAGACTCTTGGCTACTGAGACTGAACTTGTAGGTGAGGGCCTGCTGCCACTTTGTTGACTCTAGATAACTTCTAGGCAATCGCACGTCCCCATGACGGCAACGATCCATTTGGATGTCTGCCCTATCAACTTTGGAGCAATTTTTCAACAAGGACCTTCTGGTATAGCACCGTTTTGCTTGTCCTCTCCACCAGAGGAATAAGAGATGAGAAGTTCTCTTTGTAGCGGGGGTCGAGAAGGGTGAACAACCAGTAATCTGTGTTGTCTAAAATGTGTAAAACGCGCGGGTCGTGGGAAAGGCAGCCTAACATGAAGTCAGCCATGTGTGCCAGACTACCAACAGGCAAGACCTGTCCTCATCAGAAGGCGAGCTGACCCTGTAAAAGATTCTAGGTGAGGGCCTGGAGGTGAGCTGACCCTGTAAAACATTATATGCGAGGGCCTGCAGGTAAGCTGACCCTGTAAAACTTTATATGAGAGGGCCTGCAGTTGAGCTGACCCTGTAAAACATTATATGTGAGGGCCTGCAGATGAGCTGACCCTGTAAAAAATTATATGCGAGGGCATATATGCGAGTGCATTATATGCGTTGAATAAGCATGTTGATATGATGGAAGAGAAGGATGAGAAAAGGAAGATTTAGCCATATACCCTTTTTTGTGGTGGAAGGGGTGCATGGGAATACAGTGTATTGAGTACATTAAACAACACATTCAAAGTGCCTTTGTTCATCCGCTTTCCTCTGGTGGAGTAGAGAAGTCTGGGGAAATCCAGGCCTTGTTCATTTTTATAAGAGTCAACCTGTCAGCATTTTCAGTTGACAGGCGGATACGCTTATCTGTTATAATGCCACCAGCAGCACTAAATACACGCTCAGACAAAACCCTGGCAGCAGGGCAGGCCAGCACCTCCAAGGTGTAGAGCGCCAATTCGTGCCACGTGTCCAGCTTGGACACCCAGTAGTTGTAAGGCACTGAGGGATCACTGAGGACGCTGACACAGTCTGCTACATACTCCTTCACCATCTTCCAAAACTTTTCGCTCCTTGTGACAATAGGCCGCGCATCAGGGTGAGGGTGCTGGCGGGGTGTCATGAAACTGTCCCAGGCCTTGGAGAGTGTTGCCCTGCCTCTGTTGGAACTGCTGTGTGTTCCCCTTGTCTCCCCTCCTCTGTTGCCCAAAGAAGTACGGACTCTGCCGACAGCGTTGTCAGATAGAAATTTTTGGAGCAAGGACCTTCTGGTATTGCACTGTTTTGCTTGTCCTCTCCACCTGAGGAATGAGAGATGAGAAGTTCTCTTTGTAGCGGGGGTCGAGAAGGGTGAACACCCAGTAATCTGTGTTATCTAAAATGCGTATAACACGTGGGTCGTGGGAAAAGCAGCCTAACATTAAGTCAGCCATGTGTGGCAGAGTACCAACAGGCAAGACTTCGTGTCGTCATCAGGAGGATGACTGTCCATCTCCTCATTTTCTTCCTCCTCTTCTACCCACACACGCTGAACAGATGGAATTTAACTTCCATGGTTAGTAATTACTACCCTGTGTAGCGGAGGCAACCGTCTCCTGCTCCTCCTCTTACTCTTCATTGTCCAATTCGCGCTGAGAAGATGGACGGAGGGTGGTCTGGCCATCACCCTGTGTAATGTCTTCTTCCCCCATTTCCACCTCTTCCACATGCAAAGCGTGGTCCTTTTTAAAAAAAAATTATTTATCTTTATTTTTATTTTAGAAAGCATAAAATTAACACATAAACCAATATTAGTCACATCAGTGTATATAATATAGCGATCATAAACATCATTATATCCCCCCCCCATTGGCTGTCGTCCCCTCCGTTCAATCAAGTGTATCATACTATCAATATTAAATATATTAAATATAGCTACGTAGCTCTGCGTGCAACTCTCCGTTTCCTTTCAATATCCTCATATATTTTAATTTGTTGAAGGTATAGACCCCACTCCCTTGACGAGGGCGGGGAGACAGAACCCCATTACTTGACCAGTATAGCTTTCGCTACCATCAATCTTCTCATCCAAATCCATCTAACCTGGGGCGGAACTTCCGTTTCTGAGCCATAATCTCCAAAGATCACTATCAAGATCCCTGGGTTATAATTCATTGAAGATTCCTTTTGTAGGGCAGAAAAAACCTCATCCCAATATTTTCTTATTTTACTGCAGCTCCAAAGCAAATGGACATAGTTCGCATTTACATATCCACATTTAGGGCAGCAACAGTCCCACCCCTTATTTTGGGGAAATTTTCCTTGGGTTTTGGGCGTATAGTACAGTCTATGGAGGATCTTAAATTGGATTAATCTATGAGCACTGGAAACTGTCGCCTTTCTCACATTCCTATAGATAGTGGGCCACTGTAGTGGGGGGCAATTCAACTCTTGCTCCCACTAACTTGGGCTTTTAAAAGGTGTTACAGTTGCCAGTGCCATTCGGAGTTTAGCATATAGTCTAGATATCTTCACCTTCACATCCTTCTGAGCATCACAGTAATCAAAAAATATATTCTCTCGTGGAAAAAAACGACCCCTATCCCTAGAAGCTTCAAATATATGTTTCAAACGTGCATACATAAATAAATCTAGTGGTGAACTATCGGAAAAACCTAATTCCGAAAGTGATTTAAAACGACCTACATGAAAAAGGTGAGACACCCTATTGATGCCATTTCGTGCCCAATAACCAAAATCTGTAATTTTGAAGAATTCCTCCAGCCCCCTGTTCCCCCACAGAGGGGTGAAAACAAACGGACCGGAGACTTTAAGGATCTCCTTCAGCTTGTTCCACACCCTCTGTAGTGAGCAAGGGATCAGCAAGGACTTCCTCATTCCCATAGACCCAGTCTCCAAACATGCAAATATATTCTCTATTGGCCTGTCAATAACCTTAGTCAAATACCGTGAAAGTAAACTCTCTTTCCAATAACAACAACGCTGAATCTGTGCACATAAATAATAACCTTGAAAAAAAGGTAATGACAGCCCACCATCTGCCTCCGACAACCATAGATATCTCTGCTTTATACGCACCCTCTTCCTGACCCAAATTAGGTCATTAATCAAGGTCTCTAATCTATGGAAAAAGATATCATCGATCCAAATGGGGGAAGCACACATCGGGAACAAGACTATAGGCAAAATAATCATCTTAATCAGTGCCATTCGATCTGTCTGTGCCAGTATCAATTTCCGCCAAGCGCCAACTTTGGCCCTAACTTTATTCAAAACTGGGGCCAAATAAAGCTCATCAAACCTACTTATAGGAATCCCAATCTTAACCCCCAAATAATCCAAGTTATCGTTAGGAGCCAAGACACGGACTCGCTGCCCTTCATCTACAGCTTTCCGGTTCAGCGGGAGGAGCGATGACTTTGTCCAGTTGATCATATAGCCTGATAGTTTACCATAGTCTTCTATTACCTCTATCACATACGGGAGGATTTTCCAACCCTGATGCAGGAACAGAATCACATCATCTGCATATAGGCTTATTTTATCGCTCACTCCCGCCACCCCGAAGCCATCTATACAATTATCTAAACGGATCCGACAAGCCAATGGTTCAATGAAAAGAGCGAAGAGGAGGGGAGAAAGGTGACAACCCTGTCTCATCCCTCTCCGCATCATACCAGGAGAAGAACCAATACCATTATATTAATATATGCAACCGGCTGTTCATATAGCATTTGGGTCATTTCCAGAAATAGCTTCCCAAGGCCAAAATAAGACATCGTAGCCCACAAAAAAGGTCTATACTGCCCCCAACAGACAAATTCAGATAGACCCTATATATACTCATCTGTATTTGGCGGCCTGGGATAAAGCCCGTCTGGTCAGGGTGTACCAGACAAGCTATAACCCTCTTCAAGCGACTAGCGAGAATTTTTGCAAAAATCTTATAGTCCGTATTTAGGAGCGATATAGGTCTATATGACCCCATATCGCATGGATTCCATTCTAAACCTATTAATTTTATTAAAGTACAGGCCCCTAATATGGGCCTTCAACGTGTCCCACACATAATGAATGTGTGTTGAGCCTACGTTGAAGCCCCAAAATTCCTGAATATCCTGGTCTAATCGGGATCGCTTCAGTGCTATGAACATGAAGGGGGTATCCCCAAGCATTGTCAGTATGCTTGGGGACACCCAGTGTATTTAAGTCTAATTTAGCCCCTCTTTCTGAAATGTTTCTGCGGGGATTTAAAGGGCTTGTCAGCCCGCTAAACCGTTTTTTTTTTTTTGTTTACTAATAATCCCTATACTGCGAGCTCTGCATACATAAGTTAAATAATCATTTTTGTTCAGTAGAATTTGATAAAAAGCGATTTTTAAAATATGCAAATTACCTTGCTACCAGCAAGTAGGGCGGCTACTTGCTGGTAGCAGCCGTATCCTCCGACCCTAATGACTCCCCCTCCGCATTGTGAAAGACAGGGCCAGGGAACGGAATCGTTCTCTGCTGGCCCTGCCTGTTAGCATTCAAAATCTGGCGCATGCGCTGCGGCCGTACGTATCTTCAATCTGCGCAGGCGCACTGAGAGGCGGCCGCTCTCTCCTCAATGCGCCTGCGCCGGGTGTAGATGTGACGTCATCGGCGCAGGCGCATTGAGGATGGAGCGGCCGAGCGAGTGGCCGTCTCTCAGTGCGCCTGCGCAGATTGAAGATAGGTACGGCCGCGGCGCAGGCGCCAGATTTTGAATGCTAACAGGCAGGGCCAGCAGAGAACGATTCCGTTCCCTGGCCCTGTCAATCACAATGCGGAGGGGGCGTCATTAGGGTCAGAGGAGGCGGCTGCTTCCAGCAAGTAGCCGCCCTACTTGCTGGTAGCAAGGTAATTTGCATATTTTAAAAATTTCAAATTCTACTGAACAAAAATGATTATTTAACTTATGTATGCAGAGCTCGCAGTGTAGGGATTATTAGTAAACAAAAAAAAAAACGGTTTAGTGGGCTGACAGAAGCCCTTTAAACTCACAACCTTCTACATTACAGGCAAGATCCTTAATCACTGAGCTATGGAGCTCAATGCTAAACTGTGCTAGTAAAACCTCACAGTAGTTTCTCATGTATTAGGTATTCCTATACAGCAGAAGTATAATTTAATATTTTTTTAGTAATTGTAAAAAAATGTAAATATAAATATAAAATATATATAAAATATATATATATATATATATACACACAGGTTTTTTTTATTTTCATGCCGTTTATTTTAAAATCACATTACGGTTTCAAAAAAATGTTTTAAAACATACAGTATGTTAAAAGTAAAACAAGAAAAACAAAATTTTTACATACAATAGTGACTATTTTATTATATAATAGTTAAAAAGACACAAATAATTCATATATACATATAACCATAGCAACCTATTCTATATATCTATTACATTATTTTAAGTGCTTGGCGAATTGCATATGCAATGAGAAAATGAAAAGACAGTGACCTTTTTAAAAAAATTATAAATAAATATAATTTAATTACTACATATATGTACTCAAAATGGTACTTAAAGAATTAATCCCACAAAATACCCCAAGGCCTCTTACAAGTTTGTCATCACAAAATTTATGACCGGTAGAATGCTGAGAGCCAAAAGTTAATTAAATTAATTTTCGTACTTTCACACTAGCGTTATTCTTTTCCGGCATAGAGTTCCGTCCTAGGGGCTCAATACCGGAAAAGAACTGATCAGTTTTATCCTAATGCATTCTGAAGGGAAAACAATCCGTTCAGGATGCATCAGGATGTCTACAGTTCAGTCTTTTTGCCTTTTCAGGACGGAGATAATACCGCAGCATGCTGCGGTTTTATCTCCGTCCAAAATTCCGAAACACTTGCCAAAATGCCGAATCTGGCATCAGTTTGCAAAGGTTTTGACAGATCCGGCGACGGAACTGCCTGCCGGTATCCTCTGCCGCAAGTGTGAAATTGCACTACTGTAAAGGGGTTGTCGAGCTTTTTTAAAAAAAATGTATTAGCTTTCGATAGCAGCCTTTTGTGCTTGTTAAAAAAAAGCAGCACACATGACCCCAGGGTCGGACTGGCCTACCAGAGAATCAGAGTATCCTTTGGTGGGCCCCTAATAAAACAGGGCTATTAAGGTCCTACATACACAAAGGGTGGGCTTTCAGAATAATTTATTCTGATGGGCCCAAGGGACTTCAGCCAAACGCTGCATGACCCCTTCAGTCCATAAGTTTACAGGATGGGGACCAGAAGATTGCTGAAGGGAGCTGGCACAGAGCAGAGGGGAGCAGATGCATAGAGTATAGAGTTTTTTCAACAAGCCCAAAAGGCTATTCAAAGTTTAAAAAAATGTCCGAAAGGCTAGTTTAAATGCAGCAAGTTTGCTCTCTTTTTTTTTTTTACATCTGTGCATTTCTAAAGCAATAACGTTTATTTTTTTAGTCAACATAGCTGTATTGTTTCTTGCAAGACGAGTTGTATTTTTTTACTGCCATCATTTTGGGGTAGATCTGATGTATACATTTTTGTGACAACGGCATGGAAAAAAAACTGCAATTTCACAATTTTTGTATTTTTATGGTGCTCACCAAGCAGTATAGGTGACGTGACAACTTTCTGCAGGTCATTTAAATTATGCCAGTGTAACACCCCAGAGTGGTGTTACCACTTCTGCACCTTGCTACTACTGTATCTTTTATGGTCTAACCTGTGTGTCACCTATATATTTATCTCCAGGTCCCTCAACACTGTGCATCTATAATAATGCTATTTAACTGTTCGTGTAATGTGCCTGGTTCACCAGCAGGTGGCAGCAAACACGGCAGAGCTGTAGTTAGCTAGAATGGAACTCACTATTCCATTCTCCCCCCCCTTTGGCCAGAAGCGGGCCAGTCCTTCTTGCTATCAGAAGCAGGTGGGGCAGTTCTGGTTTGAGCTGGTTGAGACTCCATGTTGGAGCTGCCAGGATTCTAACCTATTCCTTGACTGAAGATAAGTCAGACTAAAAAGTGAAGTGCTGCATAAAGAAGAAGCCAAGTTACCAAATCAGCTTGTCAGTACAGCAGAGTGAGAGTGATCATTATGTGGGATTTTTATGTATGAAAATATCTGATTAGAGCAATCCAGTCCACGTTTTCTGGCCGTATGGCCATTGTGAATATCATCTCCCCTCCAATTAAGAGATTTCACTTTAAAAAGAATCAAAAAATGCCCACTGCCCACCACTGAAGAAGGAGCTAGATGCTCCGAAACGCGTCTGGCGTATTTTCATAAGCAGGGACGTGCACACATAGGGTTCAAAGGGGGCTTGAGCCCCTGCCCCTTCTGCCCCTGACCCCTTTAATAGCCTTTTTTATTTTTTTATTTTTATGTTGTCCCAAGCCCAGGGCCATCCAGGGTTGTCCCAAGCCATGGGTGAGAGGTCCGTCCGCCCCAGGTGTCAGGCTGTCAGCTACAGGGGGGTGCTGCCATGTCTGCCTGCATGCCGGTAAGGTATCCGGCACTTTAGAGCGAACTGTGAGAGAGTGAGAGCTGTGGGAGAAAGGACCTTACATGATATCATCACCATGTGACCAGTAACATAGCGATATTACTGGTCACATGGCTATGAGGTAATCAAAGGTCCTTTCTTTCTTCCAGGACTCAGTGTTGCTGCAGCCTGCAGGAGAAGGGTAGGTCACGTGGGTTGGCAGCGCTCTGCTCTCACAGGCACTGGCCGACTATCTGCAGAGTAGGAAGATCAGGGATGGCTGAGCTGCGTCTGTAGAGGGGAGAGAGTCTGTCAGCGCTGGAGAGGTGGATGTGACTACTGGGGAGGGTCTGAGGATTGTATGCTGGGGGAGGCTGTGTGGGATTATATACTGCGGGGCTGCTGTGTGGGATTATATACTGGGGGGCTGCTGTATGAGATTATATACTGGGGGGGGTGCCTTGTGAGATTATATAATGGGGGCTGCTGTGTGGGATTATATACTGGGGGGCAGCGGTGTGAGATTATATACTGGGGGGGGGCTGCTGTGTGAGATTATATACTGGGGGCGGCTGCTGTATGAGATTATATACTGGGGCCAGGGGGGCTGCTGTATGGGATTATATACTGGGGGGGCTGCTGTGTGGGATTATATACTGGGGGGCTGCTGTGTGGGATTATATACTGGGGGCTGCTGCATGAGATTATATACTGGGGGGCCGCTGTGTGGGATTATATACTGGAGGGGCAGCTGTATGAGATTATATACTGGGGGGGCTGCTGTATGAGATTATATACTGGGGGGGCAGCTGTATGAGATTATATACAGTACTGTGGGGGCTGCTGTATGAGATTATATACTGGGGGGCTGCTGTATGAGATTATATACTGGGGGGCTGCTATATGAGATTATATACTGGGGGGCTGCTGTATGAGATTATATACTGTGGGGCTGCTGTATGAGATTATATACTGGGGGCTGCTATATGAGATTATATATTGGGGGTGCTGTATACTGTGGGGTGCTGTATACTGTGGGGTGTTATACTGATCTACTGTATACTGTGGGGTGCTGTATACTGTGTGGTGCTATACTGCTCTACTGTATACTCTGGGGTGCTGTATACTGGGTGCTATACTGCTCTACTGTATACTGTGGGGTGCTTTATATTGTGGGGTGCTGTATACTGGGTGCTATACTGCTCTACTGTATACTGTGGGGTGCTGTATATTGTGGGGTGGTGTATACTGGGTGCTATACTGCTCTACTGTATACTGTGGGGTGCTGTATATTGTGGAGTGCTGTATACTGGGTGCTATACTTCTCTACTGTATACTGTGGGGTGCTGTATACTGGGTGCTATACTGCTCTACTGTATACTGTGGGGTGCTGTATACTGGCTGCTATACTGCTCTACTGTATATTGTGGGGGGCTGTATATTGTAGAGTGCTATATTTCTCTACTGTATATTATGGGGTGCTGTATACTGGGTGCTATACTGCTCTACTGTACACTGTGGGGTGCTGTATACTGGGTGCTATACTGCTCTACTGTATACTGTGGGGTGCTGTATATTGTGGAGAGCTATACTGCTCTACTCTATACTGTGGGGTGCTATACTGTATGCTATAGGGTGCTATACTGCATACTGTGGGGTGTTATACTATGTATTGCATACTGTGGGGTGCTATATACTATAGGGTGCTATACTGCATACTGTGGGGTGCTGGGGTGCACTGTAACGCTAGCCGAGCCCCAATCTCCTTCCTGCAGAGCGGTGGCCACTCCCAGCCTGAGCCCAGCTGCCCAGAGCACTGATGCTGAGCTGCTGGAGTCTGCAGAACTGGATGTATTTACAGTCATTCACTGTAAGCTATATTATATATAGTGGCGGAGGGCGTGATTGCCTGCTAGGGTGTGGAAAGGCGGGATCCAGGGGGCCCAAATAAATTCTCGCCCAGGGTCCAATCAATATTAAAGATGGCCCTGACCAAGCCGACCCACTACAGGCGCACGCGCCCCCCCTCCATCTCGCCGGGGGCAGCGCAATTTATTCACCGATACAATTTATTCACCAGTCCGTCCGCTCACCAGTGCAGGGTCAGGGTGACAGGGTCCTTTAAGGCTAGCGCAGGGGCTTCCTGGGTAGCGGACGTGCGTGACGCACGTCTAAGAACAAAGAGAAAGGTTGATTCCAGCTTCAGCATATAAAAAGTTTTCTTTATTCGGCTTGTAATAAAATCCAACAAAGATGTCACATGGAGAGACACAAGATTGTGGCGCGTTTCGGGCTGTAGTATTGAGCCCTTCTTCAAGACAATACAAAAGTGTACTAAAAACAAATACTTTATATACCACACAAATGGGTAACTCCTCCTTCTTAGTTAATTGGAGACTGTGTCCCAGACCCAGGTGCTCCTGGATTAGTGGATCCTCCCTGGAGCATGTGGGTGGGGACGCAGTGCTTCACAGTATTAACCGCTCAGAGACCACATATAAACATATTGATGCACTACATATATTGCAGAGTTAAATCATGTTTTCTGTTCAGACCTTTTGGTATGCAAGTATCTAGAATGAACATCCAATATGTTTCCCTACTTAGAAGCTTCTGTTTGCGATCGCCCCCCCTGACAGGTGTGGAAACCACTTCCACTCCCTGTACAGAAAACGCAGAAACATCACCTTTGTGAACAGTGGCAAAATGTCTGGTAGCCGCTGAGACATTACGGGACATAAAATGGGGGACATCACTCAGGTGTTTTCGTATACGCACCTTCAGTTCGTTAGTGGTGCAACCCACGTATTGAAGGTTACATATTTTGCATGTTATGACATAAACAACATGATCTGTTTTACAATTTATATATTGCTTAAGCATGTGTTGTTTATTATTGGCCACAGATGTGACCTCTTTTGAGATAAGCAGATGTCGACAGCAAATGCATTTATTGCTGCCACATTTGTAATTACCGTTTGTTTTGAGCCAGCTAGTCGTTTTGGGGAGATTCTCCCTATATAAACTGGGGCTAATTTTTTGCCCTACTGTGGGGGCCTTTTTTGCTACACATCTGATCCCTGTTGAAACTACATTTTTCCATTCTTCATTATAATTCAAAATGTGGAGATGTTTACGTATAATTTTACAAACCTTAAAATAGTCTCTACTATAGTTGGTGATAAAGGTGATGGGTTCTTCTTTTTTAATAGTAGTGTCCTTAGTCATGATATTTTTATTACTATTCTTGTTTTTTTTTGTTTTTTTTTTTTGTTTTTTTTATCACCAACTATAGTAGAGACTATTTTAAGGTTTGTAAAATTATACGTAAACATCTCCACATTTTGAATTATAATGAAGAATGGAAAAATGTAGTTTCAACAGGGATCAGATGTGTAGCAAAAAAGGCCCCCACAGTAGGGCAAAAAATTAGCCCCAGTTTATATAGGGAGAATCTCCCCAAAACGACTAGCTGGCTCAAAACAAACGGTAATTACAAATGTGGCAGCAATAAATGCATTTGCTGTCGACATATGCTTATCTCAAAAGAGGTCACATCTGTGGCCAATAATAAACAACACATGCTTAAGCAATATATAAATTGTAAAACAGATCATGTTGTTTATGTCATAACATGCAAAATATGTAACCTTCAATACGTGGGTTGCACCACTAACGAACTGAAGGTGCGTATACGAAAACACCTGAGTGATGTCCCCCATTTTATGTCCCGTAATGTCTCAGCGGCTACCAGACATTTTGCCACTGTTCACAAAGGTGATGTTTCTGCGTTTTCTGTACAGGGAGTGGAAGTGGTTTCCACACCTGTCAGGGGGGGCGATCGCAAACAGAAGCTTCTAAGTAGGGAAACATATTGGATGTTCATTCTAGATACTTGCATACCAAAAGGTCTGAACAAGAAACATGATTTAACTCTGCAATATATGTAGTGCATCAATATGTTTATATGTGGTCTCTGAGCGGTTAATACTGTGAAGCACTGCGTCCCCACCCACATGCTCCAGGGAGGATCCACTAATCCAGGAGCACCTGGGTCTGGGACACAGTCTCCAATTAACTAAGAAGGAGGAGTTACCCATTTGTGTGGTATATAAAGTATTTGTTTTTAGTACACTTTTGTATTGTCTTGAAGAAGGGCTCAATACTACAGCCCGAAACGCGCCACAATCTTGTGTCTCTCCATGTGACATCTTTGTTGGATTTTATTACAAGCCGAATAAAGAAAACTTTTTATATGCTGAAGCTGGAATCAACCTTTCTCTTTGTTCTTGGACTCATCAAGTGTGGCTAGGTTCAAGCCACTTCCCTTTCCGTGCTTCAGGCAGGTGACCAGAGGTGAGAGCTGCTATAATCCTTTCCCTTATCATACATGTGACGCACGTCTGCTACGTCACGTGACCCCCCCAGTGGGATTAATGCAGGGGAGCAAGCGTCGGCCTGTGTGACTCCGTCTGCTGCCTAAGTTCCTTTAGTGCCTGTCTGCCCTCAGTGCCCGCCCTGGTAATACATTGTATATAATTTAAAGTCCAGGAACAAAACTAGTATGTAAAGGAACGATAGTTGTAGTGCTTTGTCCCTTTGCATACTGGGGGTTGTAGTGCTTTGTCTCTTTGCATATTAGAGTCTGTAGAGTCTTGTAATGACATCACTCATTTTACCATAATATGTACGGTGAAGCCAAAAAAGTAATATTTGTGGATTCTGTCGTGTTTACAATTACAGTATCAAAAAATTCATGGAGTAAAAGGTAGGACTTCTAGAAAAGTAAGCTTCGTGGTACAAATTTTTTTTGAAATTATGACACGTGCCCTTTTTTTTTTTTTTTTACTTAAGCCCCTTCCCTTCAAAATGTCTGTGCACGTCCCTGTTCATAAGCAGTGGATAGAAGAGGCTGATACTATAACCCTGCCTCTCTGTAGCACTACAACTGTAAATGTGGTCTTCATATGGAAGATCATTTCGGTGCAACAGCAACGATCCATATGAGCAGCGCTCACGCTCACTACCAGGAACCAAGGAATTCGAATCAAGCCTCACATACACCGTGCCTTCGCTGCCTACTCAAGTAATAGCTCCCTGACAAGTGGGACGCCACGTGGGACCATACATAAGTAATGCTGACAGAGTACAGCAGCCATCCGAACTCCAGTCACACTTTGAACGTAAGGAGGACGGGGCGGTACATGGACTGGTAATGTACACAACAGGTATATAATAAGCGACCTATTTATTATCCAGCTGCAACAATATACATCATTAGAGTGACATTGTGTTGCTACTAGCACAGAAGAGATACCATTTACCTCCAAGATTGTTTCACAATACTTATCAGTGGGAATATAATATTAAAACACCCACTGATAAGTGCTATTGACGCCAGATGGGATATTTTGGGCATCACACATCAGCTGTTTCATTAAACTGAGCCATTGTTGTCAGATTGGACATAAAAGTTATATGAATAATTAAGGAATTTTGCCTATCAATATTCTATATACCATTGTATGAGATATTCAAATCATAATGGGCACTTGATATTTGACTATTGCTATCTGCTACGAAAGTATTGACCATTAGTTGCTTGTGACAGCGCATTTACTTTTGCATATTATCAGGGTGTTAGTTACATGCTGATCCAACACCTCACGGCATAATAAGCCTTTGGTTGTGGGGTTGTGGATCATTACTGTATACGATTGCCGATCTTTTTTTTTGCTTTTGTTTTTTATATATAAATTTTAAGCTCTATTTATTTATAAATAATTATTATTTTTATTGTATATCCTTGGTAATAAATATTTGTATACCAACTTATTGGAGTATTCTGTGCAATGCCAGATAACTGAGTTCCCTCCAATATATCTATATTTTATTAAAGGGTTTCTACCACCAGAAATACTGTTATGTAGCTGACTGATATAGCGATGCGCTAATGTCAGCACTACATAACAGTATGTTTCTAACAGTAGTCCCTGCAGCCATTTTTGTTAAAAAAGCACTTTTATTATATGCTAATGAGCCTCTAGGTGCTATATGGGCGTAAAATCATCACCTAGAGGCTCCGTCCACTCACGCTTTATCCCGCCCAGGTCCAGTGTTCTGCCCGCCCTGCTCCTCTTGATTGATGGCGCCTGCGCCGTTCACTTCTGTCTTCGGTGCAGGCGCAGTGAGGGAAGGCCGCTCTCCTGATACCGGCTTCCTCACTGTGACGTAGTCGGCGCAGGCGCAGTGAGGAATCCGGCACCAGGATCGCATCATTCACTCACTGCGCCTGCGCCGAAGACAGAAGTGAACGGCGCAGGCGCGGGATTTCGCCAACGATGCAGGGAACAGTGCCATCAATCAAGAGGAGCGGGGCGGGCACAACACTGGACCTGGGCTGGATAGAGCGTGAGTGGACGGAGCCTTTAGGTGCTGATTTTACGCCCACATAGCACCTAGAGGCTCATTAGCATATAATAAAAGTGCTTTTTTAACAAAAACGGCTGCAGGGACTAACGTTAGAAACAAACTGTTATGTAGTGCTGACATTAGCGCATCGCTATATCAGTCAGCTACATAACAGTATTTCTGGTGGTAGAAACCCTTTAAAGCCTATAAACTGTTTGAAGAAACCTTTATTCAAAGTAAAGCTGCCATTGAACTTCATCTCAAGGTCTGGACTCCAGTTATTCTTTCCAATCCCTCAATTATTCCCCCTATTTATTGCTTCAGAGCCAAAGCCTAGGGTCCGGCCGTATCCAGGTAGGAGCTCCGTGACACATAAAGAAACAGATAGGACGCACTACACCACTCGACATTCCTACACCTTATAGAAAGGGCCCTGGGGGGAGGCGCCTGTGGCACCAGTACTAAATTTACCAATATGTTTTTTGTGTTTTTCAACTATTGCACAGTAAAACTTTAGAAAAATATTTTATTTAATTATTTTCCTTTTTCATGGATGGAGCGGTGTGGACATTTTTTTCAGGATGAGTTAGTTTTCATTGGTGCCATTTGCGAGTATATATGACTGTTTGATCGCTTTGTATTGTGTGTTTTTTTTTTGCAAGGTGTAATGAACAAAACAGCTATTTAGTTGTTTTTTTTTCTGTTTCCTGTCCATACAATGTACTATATCGCAGTTTATGTGGTTACTGTAAAAACTAACATATTGCCTGTTATGTTACAGGCAGGGGATGTGGAATCAATGTGTCAACTAACCGGTTTGACTTTGGGTTAATCCTAAGGGCGTTATCCTGGCAGTACCCTGGTATTCACCCTTTAACCCCTGTACGTTGATCTGGACTTTGCTGCAAGGGAGCCACTAGGTCGCTACCTGTTGAGGTAGTCCCGTTGTAGTTGACAGCTGACCCACAGAGGTCAGAGACACCGGGGTGAAGCACCGAAGGATCAGGCAACACTTGTAACAGGTCCAGGTCAGGCAGTGTTCATGCAAATCCATGAAACAGTTCAGTGGTCAGGGCAACCAGAAAATGGTCAGTACAGTAAGCAGGAACAGGTCATGTCAGGCAGCGGAGGATCATAATCCAGGAATAGGGCAGAAGTCGGTACATAGGCAGACAATCAGATACAGCACACCTTAGCAGGAACTGGCAGACTAGTGAACCTATTGCTCAGGCAGAGAGTGAGTTAAATAGCTTAATATATAGAGCAGAAACTGATTAGCAAATTAGCAAAACAGCCTAGCAGCAACACAAAGAGCCAAGTTGGTATACAATTAACCCTTGCAGTATTGCAGAAGCAGGTGAGGTTCAATGAAGAGACACAAGGGTGAGTGAAGTGGCACCCATCCTCGCCCAAAACAGCAGCAGAGGACATGAGCTGCTGATGTAACATATTAGGCCATTACAAAGGCAGGTGTCCATGAATGGCAGATCTGGGGTCATGGTTAGGCCCTGGCTGCCCAGCTACTTCTTTTCACCCTATGATTGCACCATGGGGGGAGTCCAACTCTCTCTAATCACTTAGATGCCACTGTCAGCATTGACTGCGGCACCTAAGGGTTTAAGCACCAGGATCTGAGTTATTGTGATATCAGCCGTTAGAACGGGGTGCCAGCTGCCGGCACTCGCAATTGATGGTACAGGCACAGCTCCTGCACTTTGCTATTATGCTACTGAGCATTAACTACATACTCGCAACAACATAATAGTAAAGCATAGAGCATGAAGGGATTAAGGCCAAAAATCACTAGAGCTGATGATGAAGTGATAACAGTAGTGATCAGTGGCTTGCATGACCTGTACAGTGACATGTCAGGTAGTGTTTTAACACTGATTGCATAGGTTATGCTGGCATGGGAGCCTTCCTTCACTTTATGTATATCAGTCGTCACAAGACTTGTAAATCTAATTGTATTTGCTTCCATTAAGGAGTTTATATGTCTTTAGGTAAACAGCATATGCTAGGCAGATACATTTTGTCACATTTAGGTATTCTATCTTATGGCATGGATGTATAAATTATACATAAAATTATGTAAAATAACTCCGCTTCTATAAATAATGTATGGTGATTGATTTGGAAATATGAATTATGTACGCTGTATCGGCTCTCACAGATTGAGGTTAAAATAAGCAAAATATTTAAAGTGTTCCTGATAGGGTAGGATCACCTGTTTCTCATTCTTCATTTCCTGCTTGGTTAGTGCCCTGGTACAAGGGTACTTTGGACTATGGACATTTGTGGACATTTTGCCCCTATTACACAAAGCCATCAACTCACTAATTTAGTGCACTTGGAAGGGTTTTGCATGATTTATGACTTTGTCTACATTTATACAGTTTTATATTGTTTGTTTTTTTAAATCAAAAATCATTTTTATTGATTTTAAATAAAACTATTAATAAAATACACATTTGTACATAATGATCAAGATCCTGTCACTGTTTTATATTGTTGAACTACATTTTATATGTTTATTGTACTAACCGGCACTGCACTGTGAAAAGGGTTAGTGCACAGCCAGCTAATTCTGAGAGAATTTGGGACTTTCTATCTATGCACAAAGAAGTAAGCAATCTTCAATATTTATGCAAAGTTTTGGAAGGAAAAATAACAGACACACTGACCTTTTGACTGACTGGTTTAGCTCTGTTGTTTACGTCCGAAGACTTGTTTATGTCTGTAAAAACTGCTTAGTCGTTACCATAGACTTCTATTGAAACTCTATAGAAGTCTATGGCAGACTGAAATAGCAGCAATATTTCTGTTTAGGCTGCGCTTCTCCAATCCACCCCTCCCACTAGGTGATTCTAGTTTGGCTAGAAACTATATATAAGGAGAGCAGTCAGAGTCCCTGGTTGTCTGCCGATAGGCACCAATGTTCAGTAGAAGAGACTCTGCCAGACTGCACAAGTGACCAGACAAACACAGTGAGACAGAGATACTCTGCCACAGACCCTGGGCCCCCAGCCCTTTGGCCAGGGTACCAGCCTTCATAGAGAGAGAGAGGGACAGCTACCGCAGACCTTTCTTCAGCACAAAACCTTTTTCTGCCAGGGAGGAGACTGGAGAAGCCAGCTCAGTGCCTTGCCTGCATTGCTGTGCACTTGAGTTCCTCCAGTAAGAAGCACATTTGGTTTACTGCAAACTCTAACTTTCTGGACTTTTTTCCCATTGAGGTACACTATGTCTTACCATCCCCTTAGGAGAACAGCAACACGTGGTGATACCTCAACGGTATCCAGGGGACCCAGCGTAGCATTGGGACTGCCCCAAACCCAGCCACTGCACGTGTCTACATGTTTTCAGATCTACTGGGGGATGATTTAGGTTTGGGTGACAAACTGGACAATTTTCCTAGCATGCCTGGGGAGTTAGGGAGGATTCCCCATACTGATGGGGACATGTTCTATTTATGGCCGTTTTCATGTTTTTTTACAGACATTTTCATAGTCAGACAGACTCCATTGAAATCAATAGGCTCATTTTTAACAGCTGTTTAGACAGGAGTACACCTGTTAGAAATGGATACACTATGTCAAAAAAGGGCCTTTGAGGGGTTATAATAAAAAAAAAAAAATCATCCACTTGCACAAGAAGGAACACTCACTCCACACTGTAGTCAGCAGGACTTTTGCTCCCAGCGTCCAAGCACCCCCGTGCTAAATTCTCAACCTAACCCCTTCCATCTATTTCTACTGTTAAAGAAATACTTGGAAAACATTACATACAGCGCTACAAAATATACAGGGTAATACAACACTGCATACTTCTCACATCCAGTGATGTCTTCTCTGATGCAGATTTTCTCTTTCCTCATGTTCTACATTCGTCCCAGACCACCATGATGATTTCTTTCAGCCATCGCTTGTCTCTGCCAGTTCTAAAAATACCCCCTTACAGTATAATGTGTGCCAGTACAAAAATACTCTTGTATAATGTGCGCCAGGACCAGGCAGTGAAAGCATCATCACACCTGGCCCTGCTAATTAACCCCTTCAGGACCCAGCCATTTTTCACCTTAAGGACCAGGCCATTTTTAGCAAATCTGACATGTGTCACTTTATGTGGTAATAACTTTTAAACGCTTTTACTTATCCAGGCCATTCTGAGATTCTTTTCTCGTCACATATTGTACTTCATGACAGTGGTAAAATTTAATCAAACAATGTCATTTTTATTTATAAAAAAATACCAAATTTACCAAAAAATTCACAAATTTCTATTTCTCTACTTTTATAATAGATAGTAATAACTCCAAAAATAGTAATTACTTTACATTCTCCATATGTCTACTTCATGTTTGGATCATTTTGAAAATTACATTCAAATTTTTTCGGACGTTAGAAGTCTTAGAAGTTTAGAAGCAAATCTTAAAATTTTTAAGAACATTTCCAAACCCCAATTTTTTCAGGATCAGTTCAGTTATGAAGTCACTTTCTGGGGCTTGCATATACAAAACCACCCATAAATCAATCACCACATTTTAGAAACTACACCCCTCAAGCTATTCAAAACTGATTTTACTGACTTTGTTAACCCTTTAGGTGCCCCGTGAGAATTAAATGAAAATGGGAATGAAATTTCAAAATTTCACTTTTTTTTTAGCAGATTTTAAATTTTAATCAATTTTTTCTGCAACACATCAAGGGTTAACAGGCAAACAAAACTCAAAATCTATTAACCTGAATCCGAAGTTTACAGAAACACCCCATTTGTGCTCAAAAACTGATGTATGGGCGCACAGCATGCTTCAGAGTGGAAGGAGCACCATATGGCTTTTGGAGGGCGGATTTAGCTGAAATTGTAATTGGGAGCTATGTCGCACGTGAAGACACCCTGAGGTGGCCCTACAGTGGAAACCCCCAAAAAAGGACCCCATTCCGGAAACTACACCCCTCAAGGAATATTTCAATGGATGTAGTGAGCACTTTGACCCATCAGCGATTCACAGAATTAGGAAACGCTTGGCTGTGAAAATGATAAATTTAATTTTTTCTAGAAAAAGTTTCTTTACACCCACATTTTTCACTTTCACAAGGGGTAACAGGACAAAATGCACACCACATTTTGTTCCCCATTTCCCCCCGAAGGCGCCAACACCACATATGTGCTCAAAAAATGATGTATGGGCGCACAGCAGGCTTCAGAGTGGAAGGAGCACCATATGGCGTTAGGAGAGAGGATTTACAGTCAGGTCCATTAATATTGGGACATAGACACAATTCTAACATTTTTGGCTCTATAAACCACCACAATGGATTTTAAATGAAATGAACAAGATGTGCTTTAAATGCAGACTGTCAGCTTTAATCTGAGGGTATTTACATCCAAATCAGGTGAACGGTGTAGGAATTACAACAGTTTGCATATGTGCCTCCCACTTGTTAAGGGTCCAAAAGTAATGGGACAATTGGCTTCTGTTCCATGGCCAGGTGTGTGTTCTTCCCTCATTATCCCAATTACAATGAGCAGATAAAAGGTCCAGAGTTAATTTCAAGTGTGCTATTTGCATTTGGAATCTGTTGCTGTCAACTCTCAAGATGAGATCCAAAGAGCTGTCACTATTAGTGAAGCAAGCCATCGTTAGGCTGAGAAAACAAAACAAACCCATCAGAGAGATAGCAAAAACATTAGGCGACAAGTGGGAGGCACATATGCAAACTGTTGTAATTCCTACACAGTTCACCTGATTTGGATGTAAATACCCTCAAATTACAGCTGACAGTCTGCAGTTAAAGCACATCTTGTTTATTTAATTTCAAATCCATTGTGGTGGTGTATAGAGCCAAAAATGTTAGAATTGTGTCGATGTCCCAATATTAATGGACCTGACTGTAAATCCTCTCTCCTAACGCCTAGCTGTAGCTGGAATGGTAATTGGGAGCTATGTCGCATGTGAAGACACCCTGAGGTGGACCTACAGTGGAAACCCCCAAAAAGTGGCCCCATTCTGGAAACTACACCCCTCAAGGAATATATCAAGGTGTGTAGTGCGCACTTTGACCCATCAAGCTTGGCTGTGAAAATGAAAAATTAAATTTTTTTCCAGAAAAATTTACTTTACACCCACATTTTTCACTTTCACAAGGGGTAACAGGACAAACTGCACCCCACATTTTGTTCCTCATTTCCCCCCGAATACGCCAACACACCATAAGCGCTCAAAAAGTGATGTAAGGGCGCATGGCAGGGCTCTAGAGTCAAACAGCTAAATATAGATTTTACTGACCTTAATTGGCAGACATGTATTTTATTTCTGAGGTCCCCAGAAATGAAAAACCCCAAGTGACCCTATTTCGGAAAGAGCACCCCCGTATTAACATTTTAAGTGGGGTGGGGTCCATATGGGGTTACTCTGGGGGACTGCCTCCGCTGCTACCCTGGGGCGCCTTCTAGAGGGTCCCTCATCAGCGGATGATGATGATGAGGGGGTAGAGGAGTAGAGGAAAGTGGCATCCTCTTCTCCCTCGCTGGCAGTCTCAGTATCGGAGACAAACATGGCGTATGCCTCTTCAGCTGAGTATAGTCGTTGGGATAGACGGACCATTTTTATTTTATTGGGGTGTGAAATGTGAAAACCTTTATTTAGTGTAGGGGTGTGTATGTAGTGTTTTCACATGTGAAAGGGCTTGTAATAAATTTGAAATTAAATTTAGAAGACAAATTGTAAAAAAAAAAAAAAATCTTTGCTGCACTGATCGGTGCTCAGTGGTTGCAAAAAGCATGCACGCAGATGGTGCGTTTGTGCAAAATTCTAAACTGACACTAACTGAAATATACACTCACCTAAAGAATTATTAGGAACACCATACTAATACGGTGTTGGACCCCCTTTTGCCTTCAGAACTGCCTTAATTCTACGTGGCATTGATTCCACAAGGTGCTTGTAATGCAAGGCACCAACAAAACAGACCAGTGATGAAAGCAAAAAGGTGTTTATTCACCAGAAACATAAACGTCCAGGACACTTGCTGGTAACAAGGAATAATAACAAAAACCAGGCAAGGAGATTCCAGGAATAGTCCCAACCTGTGCTGAATGATGCTGTGCACTTGGCAGTCGAGTCACTCCAGATCTTGGGTCCGTTGCAAAGGACAAAGTTCCTGGCAGTCTTCAGTCACTAGCAGTTGTGACCTACTGTATACCTGGTTGAGGGAAAATAACAGTGGGCACTGATCACCCTGAGAGACCTCCTTTTAAATGCCAGCTGACCAATCCCAGGGTGCCAAGTGTCCACTACCATAGGTGAACAAATTGCCCTGCACCTGAGTACATGGCCTAAGGCAATCACAAGTTGATTAACCCATGGCTGGCTCCCTAATCCACTTTGCTCTTGTGAGTCAGTATATTATGCGCCACTGGTCGACGAAGCGCATAAGAAGCGCGTACTCGCGACCGTGTATCCCTTTGCGAACCTGCCCTCGTGCGTACGCACGGACGCATGATTGACTCAGCGCGAGTATGCGAGCGCGTGGACCCAGATGCGGAAACGGAAGTCGCAGGAGACACCGGAGACAACCCTGGCCGCGGCGTCTTGTCACTCGCCTGGCCACTCTGTCCCCGGGACTCCGACGGTCCTCCCCTCCGATGTCCACGCGAACGCATCCCCGCACTGGTTCGCAAAGGGGTCAGCGCTGGTGCATCAGAGACACGCATAACCTGTCCCGCAACTCCACGAGGACCCCTCTTGGTTCCCCTGGAGTGCAAAGCAGGTGAGGATCTTACAGTGCTGATAGCATTCTTTAGAAATGTTGGCCCATATTGATAGGATAGCATCTTGCAGTTGATGGAGATTTGAGGGATGCACATCCAGGGCACGAAGCTCCCGTTCCACCACATCCCAAAGATGCTCTATTGGGTTGAGATCTGGTGACTGTGGGGCCATTTTAGTACAGTGAACTCATTGTCATGTTCAAGAAACCAATTTGAAATGATTCGAGCTTTGTGACATGGTGCATTATCCTGCTGGAAGTAGCCATCAGAGGATGGGTACATGGTGGTCATGAAGGGATGGACATGGTCAGAAACAATGCTCAGGTAGCCCGTGGCATTTAAACGATGCCCAATTGGCACTGAGGCGCCTAAAGTGTTCCCAGAAAACATCCCCCATACCATTACACCACCACCACCACCAGCCTGCACAGTGGTAACAAGGCATGATGGATACATGTTCTCATTCTGTTTACGCCAAATTTGGACTCTACCATTTGAATGTCTCAACAGAAATCGAGACTCATCAGACCAGGCAACATTTTTCCAGTCGTCAACAGTCCAATTTTGGTGAGCTCGTGCAAATTGTAGCCTCTTTTTCCTATTTGTAGTGGAGATGAGTGGTACCCGGTGGGTTCTTCTGCTGTTGTAGCTCATCCGCCTCAAGGTTGTGCGTGTTGTGGCTTCACAAATGCTTTGCTGCATACCTCGGTTGTAACGAGTGGTTATTTCAGTCATCGTTGCTCTTCTATCAGCTTGAATCAGTCGGCCCATTCTCCTCTGACCTCTAGCATCCACAAGGCATTTTCGCCCACAGGACTGCTGCATGCTGGATGTTTTTCCCTTTTCACACCATTCTTTGTAAACCCTAGAAATGGTTGTGCGTGAAAATCCCAGTAACTGAGCAGATTGTGAAATACTCAGACCAGCCCGTCTGGCACCAACAACCATGCCACGCTCAAAATTGCTTAAATCACCTTTCTTTCCCATTCTGACATTCAGTTTGGAGTTCAGGAGATTGTCTTGACCAGGACCACCCCCCTAAATGCATTGAAGCAACTGCCATGTGATTGGTTGACTAGATAATTGCATTAATGAGAAATAGAACAGGTGTTCCTAATAATTCTTTAGGTGAGTGTATATATCTAACTAACTACCACTAACTGCAGTTTTTTTTTCACACAAAATAATTGAAAAAAAAAATAAAAAATGAAAAATGTGCAGATGCTAATGAGCACACTATTGGTCAGTGCTCTGCAGCACGCACGTACACACACAGGAGGAGCAGGCATGGTGCCCCGATCCTTACCAAGAGCCCCACGGAGCTTTGCGCCATACATGTACAGCGCAGGTCGTTAAGGGGGTTAAAGTTCAGATGGTGCGGCAGTTGCAGAGAGAGCAGAGCCTCTAGGAGTAACAGCAACACCTCCATTGCTTCTAGAGGCTCATTTGCCTATAATAAAACATCCTTTTTATGAGCAATGCGGACACATATGAACATGGGACCAACACAGATGCCTTCAGCTGCCAAGCGCCCATGTAACAGGTCAGCCAGTTTCAATGGTAGAAATTTGCTGACAGATGCCCTTTAAGTAGGTTATCTATTTTGGACAGTCACTTTGGGTTAAGTAGGTTAATTTCCAATTAATATTATATGTAACTTGGTTAAGGTAGGTTCACATCACGTTTTATGCCTCAGTTTGACATATACATTGTAAAAAAAAGGATAGAAAAATGTAGCCCAGAACGTTCTTGTATCCTGCACAGTCCAGTAAAAGAAAGGTATACGTTTTTCTTTTTTAAATGTTAAAAAAAAGTGTACTTTTTTTTTTAACCATGGAACTCTATGGTGAATAGATGCAAGTGTATGGCATCTGTCTGAGACATCCATTTAACGTATACGTTTTTTGTATACATTAAAAAGATAGGAAAAACATGATGTGAAACCAGCACTTGGGCTACATTTACACAACCATATGTGTTTTGCGGTCCGCAAATTGCAAAACAAACCGGATAACGTTCCGTATGGCATCCGTTTTTTTTGCGGATCCATTGTAACAATGCCTATCCTTTACCGCAAAACAGACAAGAATAGGACATGTTCTATTTTTTTTGCGGGGCTACAGAATGGACATACAGATGCGGATATCACACGGCCGTCCACATTTTTTGCAGACTCATTGAAATAAATAGGTCTGCATCCTATCCGCAAAAAAAAACAGAACGGACACGGAAACAAAATACATTCCTGTGAATGTAGCCCTGGTTGTACTTTCTTGGCAAAAGCATGTCCAGCAGTCAGCCAATGTGAATGTAGTGCTTCTCTATAATGAGTTGCCTCTCTGTCTGTCCTCCTGTCACCTTCACTAAAGATCTGGTAATGTAGGAGATGATCAGTTTGCATCTTTTTGAGATGTGGTCAGGAGTCTCCCGGTTGTGAGCTTTCACAGGATGAAATGCAGGAACCCCTGTGTTTCTTTCATCCAGGAAATTAGGTGTTCATTACAACTCCATTTAGCAAGCTCATCAAAGTGTAGCATTTTACATATATTTAGCAGGAGTTTGGAAACAAAGAAATTGAATCTTCTGCTAAAGTCAACTAAAGGACGTGAAACAATGAAGAAAACGGAGAGGAACTCCTGACTCCTCCCGGCCTAATAAGTTCCTTGCCAGTGTAATACTACATATTCCAAAGAATTATACTAGCTAGCAAGAGAACGCTGCTTCGAAGTACTGAGTAATAATATGTTTTATAAAGTTTTTATTTTAAAAAATCCCTTATTTTCATTACAAATGATTTTATTTCTTTAAAAACATTATACGTCAACAAACATAAAAATCACAGCGATGCAAAAAATTATCTTTTTCCATAAAACCTGTTTTTATTATGAAACACTAAAACCTAAAAAAAATACATATCTGGTATCACCACATTTCTACTAACCCATAGAATGTACTGTAGTCAACATGCTATTTTTAACATGTGGCAAAAAACAATGCTACAGTTTCACTTTTTCATTCATGCCCCCCAAAAATAAAATAAAATAAAATAAAATAAAAGCTAATGATTTATCATTATATGCACCCCAAAATAGTGCTTTAAAAAATATATCTCAAAAAAACTCAAAAAACCTTCATACAGCACAGCTACATACTGCAACAAGGAAAACAAAAAGCAAAAAATAAATTGCTAGGTTCTTAAGGCCAAAAATAGGTGGGTCTTCAAGGCATTGTGTAGTGCCCTGAAACACACTGCTAGACACTGTAATTGTGTTTCATTGAAATGTGCTAACTGTAATGTAAGGTAAAGTTGTAAATTCCTATTAACAGGCTGATAATCACCACTTTACATTAGTCACCCCTAGATGGTGCTGGTAAGTTCCTCTATAAACGGAACAGACTGGACACAGGAAATATGGGGAAGTGTGTAGTGAGAGTGAGGAGAGAGTCAGTTCAAAGTGAGGAGAGTCAGAGTGAAGTCCACCATGTAGCTACCACTTTAGCTCCCTTGGCAGTGGCCAGGCTGACGGAGGTTGGAGGACAAATCATCAGAAGCTACCCAGCATACACTGCGTGCAGAATTATTAGGCAAATGAGTATTTTGACCACATCATCCTCTTTATGCATGTTGTCTTACTCCAAGCTGTATAGGCTCGAAAGCCTACTACCAATTAAGCATATTAGGTGATGTGCATCTCTGTAATGAGAAGGGGTGTGGTCTAATGACATCAACACCCTATATTAGGTGTGCATAATTATTAGGCAACTTCCTTTCCTTTGGCAAAATGGGTCAAAAGAAGGACTTGACAGGCTCAGAAAAGTCAAAAATAGTGAGATATCTTGCAGAGGGATGCAGCACTCTTAAAATTGCAAAGCTTCTGAAGCGTGATCATGGAACAATCAAGCGTTTCATTCAAAATAGTCAACAGGGTCGCAAGAAGCGTGTGGAAAAACCAAGGCGCAAAATAACTGCCCATGAACTGAGAAAAGTCAAGCGTGCAGCTGCCAAGATGCCACTTGCCATCAGTTTGGCCATATTTCAGAGCTGCAACATCACTGGAGTGCCCAAAAGCACAAGGTGTGCAATACTCAGAGACATGGCCAAGGTAAGAAAGGCTGAAAGACGACCACCACTGAACAAGACACACAAGCTGAAACGTCAAGACTGGGCCAAGAAATATCTCAAGGTTTTATGGACTGATGAAATAAGAGTGAGTCTTGATGGGCCAGATGGATGGGCCCGTGGCTGTATTGGTAAAGGGCAGAGAGCTCCAGTCCGACTCAGACGCCAGCAAGGTGGAGGTGGAGTACTGGTTTGGGCTGGTATCATCAAAGATGAGCTTGTGGGGCCTTTTCGGGTTGAGGATGGAGTCAAGCTCAACTCCCAGTCCTACTGCCAGTTTCTGGAAGACACCTTCTTCAAGCAGTGGTACAGGAAGAAGTCTGCATCCTTCAAGAAAAACATTATTTTTTATGCAGGACAATGCTCCATCACACGCGTCCAAGTACTCCACAGCGTGGCTGGCAAGAAAGGGTATAAAAGAAGAAAATCTAATGACATGGCCTCCTTGTTCACCTGATCTGAACCCCATTGAGAACCTGTGGTCCATCATCAAATGTGAGATTTACAAGGAGGGAAAACAGTACACCTCTCTGAACAGTGTCTGGGAGGCTGTGGTTGCTGCTGCACGCAATGTTGATGGTGAACAGATCAAAACACTGACAGAATCCATGGATGGCAGGCTTTTGAGTGTCCTTGCAAAGAAAGGTGGCTATATTGGTCACTGATTTGTTTTTGTTTTGTTTTTGAATGTCAGAAATGTATATTTGTGAATGTTGAAATGTTATATTGGTTTCACTGGTAAAAATAAATAATTGAAATGGGTATATATTTGTTTTTTGTTAAGTTGCCTAATAATTATGCACAGTAATAGTCACCTGCACACACAGATATCCCCCTAAAATAGCTAAAACTAAAAACAAACTAAAAACTACTTCCAAAAATATTCAGCTTTGATATTAATGAGTTTTTTTGGTTCATTGAGAACATGGTTGTTGTTCAATAATAAAATTAATCCTCAAAAATACAACTTGCCTAATAATTCTGCACTCCCTGTATACCAGTGTAGACTTGGGTAATGAGCAAGTCTAGTGGAGGTAGCAGCATTCTCTAGGTCATGGACTCCACAGCACCCAGTGACTGGGAGAAGCCTCAAGTACCTGTACACACCATTACAACTAAGGCTACTTTCACACTGGCGTTTTGGCTTTCCATTTGTGAGATCCGTTCAGGGCTCTCACAAGCGATCCAAAACGGATCAGCTTTGCCCTAATACTTTCTGAATGGAAAAGGGATCCGCTCAGAAGGCATCAGTTTGCCTCCGTTCCGTCTCCATTCTGCTTTGGAAGCGGACACCAAAACACTGCTTGCAGCGTTTTGGAGTCCGTCTGACGAAACTGAGCCAAACGGATCCGTTCTGACACACAATGTAAGTCAATGGGGACGGGTCCGTTTTCTATGACACAATCTGGCACAATAGAAAACGGATCCGTCCTCCATTGACTTTCAATGGTGTTCAAGACGGATCCGCCTTGGCTATGTTAAAGATAATGCAAACGGATCTGTTCTGAATGGATGCAGACGGTTGTATTATCTGAACAGATCCGTCTGTGCAGATGCATGACGGATCCGCACCAAACGCAAGTGTGAAAGTAGCCTAAGTGAAAAGTTGTGTTTTACTATATACCTCTATGGACCATGTGGAACCGCTTCTGTTAGCAACCAATACAAAGAATGGGGCAGAAGTCGCATGCCTGCCGTTAGGGAGAACTGCCCTGTAGGTTGCAGAAAGTAAGAAAGAGAGAGAGAAAGACATAGAGAACCAGATAATATTATATCCAGTACCTGGCTGTTAGGAAGTTGACCAGTTACCTGATAAGCACAGATAAAGCACTCATTGATTCCAGCAAAAGGTAGTATATTAGTGTCATCAGAACACTGAAGCCTGTTAGTACCTCAACTGGGCCTGAAACCTGGAATTACAGCACAAGTAAGAACAGAAGTGTATGTGAATACCTCCATGATTACTGAACTTGTAACTTTCACCTCAAGGCAAGTGATTCTCAGTAAATGCTTCATTTATTTATTCAAACAAACAGACTACTCTTCATTCTACCACCTCATTTGCACCCAAGGGTGCTGGCGTCACGAACCGGCCTTCCCTGCACATAAAACCCTGTACCATCAAGGGCACCTCAACCAACATCTTGCAGGAGATCCTTCAACACCTCAGTGTGCCTCGAATAAATCCGATTCTATCCTTCCACTCACTGTACGCCGGCCCGGGGAGCTGTAGAAACGTGAGTACCAACTACTACACCCATCAGGCCACCACACTCACACATTGCGCACCTGCCGTCCCGGTCGCTGCAAGTGCCATTGAAGAATCCGCTTCTTCTCCAGGTTCCTTGGATGGTAATTGACAGAAGCACTGGAGGTCCATGTTTTGTGGTGGTAATATGGACCCTAAAATCTGGCATCTCACATCTGTCAGCAGATTTGTGCCTATGGAACTGTCTGACCTGTTGCATTTGCACTTGGCAGCTAAAGGCATCTGTGTTGCTCCCATATTCATATGTGCCCACCAGGGATAAGCGAATCGACTTCGGATGAAACATCCGAAGTCGATTTGCATAAAACTTCGTTCTAATACTGTACGGAGCAGGAGCTCCGTATAGTATTAGAAATAGAGATGGGCGAATCGAAGCTGACGAAGTGGAATTCGATCCGAATTACAGGAAAAATTTGATTTGCAACGAATGCGCATTTCCTTGCGCTTCGTGGTAACAAATAGCAATTTTTCCTTAAAATGCGGCTACACGTCTGAGGACACGGGGCAAGGAACTGTGGGAAGGCGGGATGACCCATAATGCCATGCATGCAGCCAATCAGCAGCCAACCTTGTGATGTCACAGCCCTATAAATACAGCAGCCATCTTGGATTCATACATTTTCCAGCGTTCGGAGTGCAGGGACAGATGTGAGAAAAAGCTAGGGACAGCAATAGGAAAAGCCTCATTGTGACAAAAAAAAACAACGGAAAAAACGATTAGGGTACTTTCACACTAGCGTTTTTCTTTTCCGGCACTGAGTTCCGTCCTAGGGGCTCAAATCCGGAAAAGAACTGATCAGTTTTATCCCCATGCATTCTGAATGGAGAGTCAGTCCTTCAGGATGCATCAGGATGTCTTCAGTTCAGTCTTTTTGACTGATCAGGCTTTTCAGAAAAACGTAGCATGCAGTATTTTTACCTCCGGCCAAAAAGCCTGAACACTTTGACTGAACGCCGGATCAGGCTTTTTTCCCATTGACTTGCATTAACGCCGGATCTGGCACTGTGTGTTCAGTCAAAACGGATCCGGCTTTTGCATGTTAAACCCGAAAAATGTGAAAAAAAAGTTAAAGTCCATAAATGGCGGATCCGTTTTTTCCAATGCATTTTTTCATTGTGATCAAAATCCTGATCAGGATTCAAATGTAATCCGTTTTCACACGTTTTTCCGGATCCGGCGGGCAGTTCCGGTGTCGGAATTAAACGCCGGATTAAAACAACGCTAGTGTGAAAGTAGCCTTAGAAGTGCAGGGAAGGGATAGGGAGGAATCATTTCACAGCATCTTAGTGCAGGGAGATAGGTCAGAAGGCGCTAGGGACAGTGCTAGAAAAGCGATTTACAAGTGCAGGGAAAGATTATTTGGGGATCCAAATAGCCATTATACAGCTCTGTCATTCCAGCAATTTGTTCTTTGGGTGTAAGTGCTCTGTTGAAAAGCCTTTAGTGGCTTATATATGAGGAAAAATAAAAATATATACGCAATTCACTTCTGCAGCTATATGTGGTGAAAGCGTTTAGCGGCATATTTCATTACAAAAAGAAAAATACATACGCAGTTCACTTCTACAGTTATATATGGTGAAAGCGTTTAGTGACGTATTTCAGTACAAAAAGAAAAATATATACGCAGTTCACTGTTGCAGTTATATGTGTTGAAAGCATTTAGTGGTCTATTTCAGTACAAAAAAATATATATATACGCATTTCGCTGTTGCAGTTTTTTTTGGTATAAGCGTTTAGTGACCTATTTCAGTACAAAAATAAAAATATATTTTCAGTTCACTTCTGCAGTTATATGTGTTGAAAGCATTTAGTGGCCTACTTCAGTACAAAAAAAATATATATACGCATTTCACTGTTGCAGTTATTTGCGGTCAAAGCGTTTAGTGGCCTATTTCAGTATAGAAAGAAAAATATATATTCATTTCACTGTTGCTGGTTTTTTTTGTGAAAGCGTTTAGTGGCCTATTTCAGTACAAAAATAAAAATATATTTTCAGTTCACTTCTGCAGTTCTGTGTGTTGGAAGCGTTTAGTGGCCTATTTCAGTACAGAAAGAAAAATATAGATGCACTTTACTGGTGCAGTTATTTGTGGCAAAAGTGCTTACTGGCCTATTTCAGTACAAAAAGAAAAATATATACGCAGTTCACTGTTGCAGTTATATGTGTTGAAAGCATTTAGTGGCCTATTTCAGTACAAAAAAAAAAATATATATATATATATGCATTTCGCTGTTGCAGTTATTTGTGGTAAAAGCGTTTAGTGGCCTATTTCAGAACAAAAGAAAAATATATTCTCAATTCACTTCTGCAGTTATATGTGGTGAAAGCATTTAGTGGCCTATTTCAGTACAGAAAGAAAAATATATATGCATTTTCCTGTTGCAGTTATTTGTGGTGAAAGCGTTTAGTGGCCTATTTCAGTACAAAAAGAAAAATATATACGCATTTCACTGTTGCAGTTATTTGTGGTGAAAGCGTTTAGTGGCCTATTTAAGTACAGAAAGAAAAATATATACGCATTTCACTGTTGCAGGTTTTTTTGGTATAAGCGTTTAGTGACCTATTTCAGTACAAAAATAAAAATATATTCTCAGTTCACTTCGGAAGTTATTTGTAGTGAAAGCATTTAGTGGCCTATTTAAGTACAGAAAGAAAAATATATACGCATTTCACTGTTGCAGTTATTTGTGGTGAAAGCGTTTAGTGGCCTATTTAACCGCTTGCCGTCACACTAACGCCAAAAGGCGTCAGTGCGGCGGCTCTCTCAGGTCTCAGTGACGCCAATAGGCGTCATCTCGTGAGACCCGAGATTTCCTGTGAATGCGCGCTCACAGGAGCGCGCATTCACAGGATTGCGCAGTTCGAAAGTTCAACTACAGCCTGCCGGCAGCAATCATTGTCTGGCAGGCTGTAGATTTTTAAAAGATCCAATCAAAGAGGTATGTCAGATGATATTTTGTAAATAGCGTCTGATATACCTGCTACCTGCTCCTCTGGTGGTCCCTTTTGCTTGGATCGACCACCAGAGGACACAGGCAGCTCTGTAAGTAGCACCAATCATCACACATACACTACACCCCCCCTGTCACTTATTAACCCCTTATTAGCCCCTGATCACCCCATATAAACTCCCTGATCACCCCCCTGTCACCCCCTGTCATTGATCACCCCCCTGTAAGGGTCCCTCATCACCGCCAGGTAGTTAGCTACTTGCTAGGTAGTTAGCGCCCAGCCCACCGCACCGCAGTCACTGATTAGTCGCTGATTAGCGTCATCGCTGTCGCTAATCAGCACTAGTACTATATAGTATCTGTAAGTGATCAAGACTGATAGCAATCAGATCTAAATAAGTACATTAGGGTCAACTTAGGCTCTACAAAAAACGCAGGCCTGATCTTGTGCGCACACTTGCGTTCAGTCTGCCCCAACGCAGTGACAGAAATATATTTTTTCTGATTACTGCAAAAACACTGTAAAATCGCTGCGCCGCTATAAAGATCACTTTTGAGCTTTTTGGATCTTTATTAGCGATCGCAGCTTTACTTCGCAAGCACTCCTTTTTACTAGGCAGGTTTGCTCTTTTTTCTGGGTAGTCTCAGAGTAATACCCCCTAAATTTAGTTAGTCCAAGGGGGTATTCCGCTGAAGAGGCCTACAGGATTCTGGCCGTGATGGATGAAAGCGATGGGGACGCCTCACCCGCTGAATCCAGTGGTTCAGAATATGAACCTGTAGACAGCAGTGGCACTCTAACCACTAGTGAAGATGACGAGGTTGAGGTCCCTGCTACGGTCAGGCGTACCCGATCCTATGTCAGTGTTCTGCATACCCCGCATGATGAGCCTCATTTGCAGCAGAGTGGTGCTAGCACTGATCTTTTTTATGGTGCGGCATACACCAGCAGCGCGGCACATCCTGGACCTTCTACCAGCACTGCCGTATTCCCTGGTGAAGTGGCGAGCACCAGAAGGGCAGTTCAAGCTGGTACGGTGGCACGTGCAGTAACTCCCCTGTCGCAGCCACCACGTTCACAGGCCCGTAGAGCCCTTAGTCTCCCAGAGGTGCTGGCAAACCCTAATTGGCACTCCCCTGCTTCAGCCGCACCCGTATTGCCCCCTTTCACCGCCCAGTCTGGAGTTCGCATGGAGACAGCTCATTTATAATCGGCCCTTAAGTTTTTTGAGCTGTTCTTCACCGCGGATCTCTATGACTTAGTTGTGGCAGAAACCAACCGCTACGCCACAGACTATATAACCGCCAATCTGGAAAGCTTCTATGCCCAGCATTTCCGGTGGAAACCAGTCACAGTTTCCGAATGTAACATTTTTTGGGCCTTATCCTCAGCATGGGTCTAACAAAAAAAAATGTATTGCGGTCCTATTGGTCTAAAGACCCAATACATTACATGCCCATGTTCTCTGCTGCAATGTCCAGGGCACGTTTTGAGGTCATCATGTGCTTTACGCATTTCGCTGACAATAAAACCTGTCATCCAAGAGGCCACCCTGCTTATGACCGGCTCCACAAAATTCGGCCCCTCATAGACCATTTGTCATCCAGATTTGCAGATGTGTATACCCCCAATCAGAACATCTGCATAGACGAGTCCCTAGTACATTTTACCGGGCTCTTTGGCATCAAACAATACATCCCCAGCAAGCGCGCCCGGTATGGGGTCAAACTGTATAAGCTCTGTGAAAGGGCCACAGGCTATACATATCGTTTTAGGGTCTATGAGGAAAAAGACTCAAAACTGGAGCCGGTCGGATGTCCTGACTACCTGGGGAGCAGTGGCAAGATGGTCTGGGACTTGGTGTCACCCTTACTCCACAAGGGGTACCACTTATACGTGGACAATTTTGACTCAAGCGTGGCCCTCTTTCGGCACTTACATCTAATCGGAATTCAATGCTGTGGCACCGCGCGACCTAGTCGCCGGGGCTTCCCCCAACGGCTCGTTAATACCCGACTTGCACGGGGGGAGAGGGCTGCCTTGTGTGACCAAGAACTGCTCGCGGTGAAGTGGAGGGACAAGAGGGACGTTTACCTTCTGTCCACCATTCACGCGGACACGACAGGACAAATTGAAAGGGCAACTGGAGTTATTGAGAAACCCCTCTCTGTCCATGACTATAACCTTCACATGGGAGGGGTGGACTTCAATGACCAGATGTTGGCTCCCTATTTAGTGTCCCGCTGCACCAGACGCTGGTATAAGAAGGTGTCTGTTTATTTAATTCAATTGGCTGTCTATAATAGTTTTGTTCTCTACAGTAAGGCTGGGAGAACAGGATCCTTCCTAAAATTCCAGGAAGAGATCATTTCGGAAATCCTGTATCCAGGAGAGTCCGTGCCCCAAGTCCCTGATGTAGTGAGCCGGCTACATTCCAGACACTTCCCGAGTGTCTATCCTGGTACCCCAACTCAACATTCCCCAAGAAAAAGATGTTGTGTCTGTAGCAGGGCTGGAATAAGGCGTGACACCACCTTTTTTTGTCCTGACTGTCCTGGCCAGCCTGCCCTATGCATAGGGGAGTGTTTCCACAAGTACCACACACAGGTACACTATTAGTGTAGGGATTGCGTGACACAGGACAAGCACACAGGGGTCTTAGGGCCCTTTCACACAGAGCTGCCACAAACCTCTCCTTTCACCTGGGACAAAGTGCATAATGTACTTCGCCACATCTCTGGGCGATTTGCGCTTTGCACTTTGTCCCATGGGGAAGGAGAGGTTTATCCTCTAAGGGTAAAAAAAAAAAAATCACAGGTAAGCAAAAAAGTTAATGTTCTGTTTCAAATGTTCAATAAAGTTTATAAAAGTTAATGTTCTGTTTCAAATGTTATATAAAGTTAATGTTAATAAATTTATTGCGTTGCAGCCTGTTTATTTATTTATTTATTTTTTTACCTTCTAGGTGGACCAAGCGATCAACCCGCTGCAGCACTGATGTGCATTCTGACAGAAGCATTGCGCTGCTGTCAGATTACACAAAAGTCGGTGTATGCGGCGCTGCAAGACGAGATTTCTCCTCTGCAGTAAAAAAGATACGTTTGCCGAGGGTTATGAGCTGAGGGGCGGTGTTCATATGCTTTGGCAAACACTTTGTATAAAAAAAAAAAAAAAGTTTTTATGGCAATGATTTATTCATCCACATCGATTGATGTGAATGGAGAAATCGGGTTTGCCAGGGCATACGAGCTGAGTGGGTTTGGATGTTGGGTGGAGCTCCTATGTCCTGGCAGACGCCTTTCCCCTCCTTTTTTTTTTGCACATTTTTTGACAGAGATTTTTTTATCCACATTGATCGATGCGAATGAAGAAATCAGTGCCGTTAATTTTTTCTTTCAGCCCAGATGCAAAATGGAAAAAAAATCTCATTACCCGTATGCTCAATATAAGGAGAATAGCAGAAACTCCTAATGCTGCCCATACATGTAATGATTGTGGAGACCCTCAAATGCCAGGGCAGTACAAACACCCCACAAATGACCCCATTTTGGAAAGAAGACACCCCAAGGTATTCGCTGACGGGCATATTGAGTCCATAAAAGATTTAACTTTTTGTCCCAAGTTAGCGGAAAGGGAGACTTTGTGAGAAAAAACAAAAAAATATAAATTTCTGCTAACTTGTGCCAAAAAAAAAATCTTCTATGAACTCGCCATGCCCCTCACGGAATACCTTGGGGTGTCTTCTTTCCAAAATGGGGTCACATGTGGGGTATTTATACTGCCCTGGCATTTTAGGGGCCCTAAAGCGTGAGAAGAAGTCCAAATGTCTAAAAATGCCCTCCTAAAAGGTACTCATTGGAATTTGGGCCCCTTTGCGCACCCAGGCTGCAAAAAAGTGTCACACATGTGGTATTGCCGTACTCAGGAGAAGTAGGGCAATGTGTTTTGGGGTGTCTTTTTACATATACCCATGCTGGGTGAGAGAAATATCTCTGTAAATTGAGAACTTTGTATAAAAAAATTGGAAAAGTTGTCATTTACAGAGATATTTCTCACACACAGTATGGGTATATGTAAAAATACACCCCAAAACACATTGCCCTACTTCTTCTAAGTACGGCGATACCACATGTGTGACACTTTTTTGCAGCCTAGGTGCGCAAAGGGGCCCAAATTCCAATGAGTACCTTTAGGATTTCACTGGGCATTTTTTACGCATTTGGATTCCAAACTACTTCTCACGCTTTAGGTCCCCTAAAATGCCAGGGCAGTATAAATACCCCACAAGTGACCCCATTTTGGAAAGAAGACACCCCAAAGTATTTCGTGAGGGGCATGGCAAGTTCATGTAAAATAAAAAAAATTGTCACAAATTTGTGGAATATGAGACTTTGTAAGAAAAAAATAAAAACATAAATCATTTTCCGCTAACTTGTGCCAAAAAAATAAATATTCTAGGAACTCGCCATGCCCCTCACGGAATACCTTGGGGTGTCTTCTTTACAAAATGGGGTCACTTGTGGCGTATTTATACTGCTCTGGCATTTTAGGGGCCCTAAAGCGTGAGAAGTAGTTTGGAATCCAAATGCGTAAAAAATGCCCTGTGAAATCCTAAAGGTACTCATTGGAATTTGGGCCCCTTTGTGCACCTAGGCTGCAAAAAAGTGTCACACATGTGGTATCGCCGTACTCAGGAGAAGTAGGGCAATGTGTTTTGGGGTGTCTTTTTACATATACCTATGCTGGGTGAGAGAAATATCTCTGTAAATTGACAACTTTGTATAAAAAAATGGGAAAAGTTGTCATTTACAGAGATATTTCTCTCACCCAGCATGGGTATATGTAAAAATACACCCCAAAACACATTGCCCTACTTCTTCTGAGTACGGCAATACCACATGTGTGACACTTTTTTGCAGCCTAGGTGCGCAAAGGGGCCCAAATTCCAATGAGTACCTTTAGGATTTCACAGGGCATTTTTTACGCATTTGGATTCCAAACTACTTCTCACGCTTTAGGGCCCCTAAAATGCCAGGGCAGTATAAATACCCCACAAGTGACCCCATTTTGGAAAGAAAACACCCCAAGGTATTTCGTGAGGGGCATGGCGAGTTCATGTAAAATTTTATTTTTTGTAACAAGTTAGTGAAATATGAGACTTTGTAAGAGAAAAAAAAAGAATAATTTTCCGCTAACTTGTGCCAAAAAAAATATATTCTAGGAACTCACCATGCCCCTCACGGAATACCTTGGGGTCACTTGTGGGGTATTTATACTGCCCTGGTATTTTAGGGGCCCTAAAGCGTGAGAAGTAGTTTGGAATCCAAATGCGTAAAAAATGCCCTAAAGGTACTCATTGGAATTTTGGCCCCTTTGTGCACCTAGGCTGCAAAAAAGTGTCACACATGTGGTATCGCCGTACTCAGAAGAAGTAGGGCAATGTGTTTTGGGGTGTATTTTTACATATACCCATACTGTGTGTGATAAATATCTCTGTAAATGACAACTTTAAAAAAAAAATTATACAAAGTTGTCAATTTACAGAGATATTTCTCTCACCCAGCATGGGTATATGTAAAAATACACCCCAAAACACATTGCCCTACTTCTTCTGAGTACGGCGATACCACATGTGTGACACCTAGGTGCGTAAAGGGGCCGAAAGTCCAACGAGTACCTTTAGGCTTTACAGGGTTGCTCACAATTTAGCCCCGCCCAAAATGCCAGAACAGTAAACACACCCCACAAATGACCCCATTTCGGAAATTAGACACCCCAAGGTATTCACTGAGGGGCATAGTGAGTCCGTGGGAGATTTTTTTTTTTTTTGCCAGAAGTTAGCAGAAATGGAAACTTTATTATTATTATTTTTTTTCTCAGAAAGTGTAATTTTCCGCTAACTTGTGAAAAAAAATTAAATCATACATGAACTCACCATGCCCCTCCGAATACTTTGGGGTGTCTTCTTTCTAAAATGGGGTCATTTGGGGGGTATTTATACTATCCTGGCATTCTAGCACCTCAAGAAACATGACAGGTACCATATGTAGAATATGTGGGCAGTGTCACGGGGTTCCGAAGGTGCACTCGGTCCCCCATTGCCCGCAGAACTGTTGCTTAGCTTTTGGAATGAGGTTCTGTGTTTGACCTCATTCCCAGGGCGGCTTTACTAGCTGGGTGGCTCCTTGCTCCTAAGTCTGCCTTGAGCGCCGAGCTGATCACTCGGTGCTCGACTGGTTGGTCTGTCGGTCATGTGACGCTGGCCACGTCACATGACCCTCACTCCCCACTATAAATACAGGCAGCCTGCTGGCTACAGGTTGCCTGTTAATTTCTAGGTTCCTGGCTATTTGTTGGACTGCTGAATACTTACCTGATCCTGTTCCTTGACCATCCTTTTGCCCGATCCTCCTGTACTGCGCATCCGTCCTGGTATTGTGACCTCGGCTCCCACCTGACTACTCTCTTAGGACTCCTCTTGTACTTCTCTGCTCTCCTGGTATTTATGACCCCGGCTTCTCCTGACAATTCTCTGCTTGCTCCATTTGTACTTTGCAGCTTTCCTGGTATTGACTCGGTCCGTTCACGTCCTGTTGTTTGTCTGTCTGTCATCCCTGCACTTACTCCAAGTTAGGGATTGCCGTCCAGTTGTCCCCTGTCATTAGGACTCGCGAGGCAAGTAGGCAGGGCCAGGGGTAAGGGTGGAGCGCAGTGGTCACTTCCCTCCCCCCTGTGTGTGTGTGTACGCGACCGTTACAGGCAGAAGGTGAAGCACGGCCAGGGTGCCAATATTGGCACCATAGCCCTGCGTCAACATAGGCAGCGTCACCATAAAGTGGCCTGGGAGAACCGTGGCTCCGATGTGGTGGTCCAGCCTGTTGCAGAAAGCGGTGCATCACCCAGTGGCACGCACCAGGTTTCAGCCAGTCAAGGCTCCACCACCTCAGCCGAAGGGAGCTGTCTGTCCTTCCCTTCATCTGCTGGTCCTGATGCTCCTCCTCCTCCTATTCCTTGTCAGTCATTCTGTCAGCAATCGATCACCAAAGGGATTGCCAAGAGAAGGCAGTATGCGTGCACTCATCCAACGAGCAGAAGCTGAATGTGCTCCTGGCCAAGTTGGTAGTGCTGCAGTCCCTCCCTTTCCAAGTGGTGGACTCTGTACCTTTAAGAGAACTGATGGCTTGTGCCGAGCCGAGGTGGAGAGTCCCAAGCCGTCATTTCTTTGCGAAAAAGGCAGTAGCAGCCCTGCACATATATGTAGAACAGAAGGTGGGACAGTCCTTGAGCCTGTCGGTGTCTGCCAAAGTGCATGGCAGCGCCGACGTGTGGAGCTGTAACTACGGTCAGGGACAATGCATGTCATTTACGGCCCACTGGGTGAATATGGTTCCTGCACAGCCACACCAGCAACTTGGCAAGGTCACGCCGCTTCCGCCTCCACGTTGTCACGCCGTTGGTCCTGCGACTGTCACAGCCAGACAGCTGAGAAGCGCTCACAGGAGCTTCTCAGATCCTCCTCCTTGAATTTCTTTGTTTTGGTTTAGTTTCTCATCTCGTTAGTCTATCTCAGCTGTCATGCAGTCAGACTGATCGCTACCCTTTAAGTTCCTCCCCATAATGCAGTAGTGTGCAGCTGATACAACTTCCTGGAGTGTGTGTGCATGCTGTTCCCAGTTCCCAGTTCCCAGTTCTCAGTCGTCTGCAGATAAGTGCTGTTTATGTATTTATGTTTTTGTCTTTTCTGGATCCAGGTGACCCTGACTCCCTCCGTGTCAGTGTAGGGAGCCGGTGGTCGTGTCCCTTCACTATTGTAGGGTCTTCAGGTAATAGATAGCCGAGGAACGTGGATATGCGGCCATCCACCTTTGGGGTGTTCGCATAGGCTGAGCAGTGAGGGAGAGCGGCAGCTCTATTGCAGGGGTCTCCCTTTGTTCCTTAGTTGTGGATCCAGAGAGACATTGTTTATATGGTATTGTCTTGTTTCCTGTACACCATCCGTGACATTATCAGCCGCCAAAACCGTCTCAAGCATGGATCCGGTTTCACTTTTGGCTGAACGCCTCCAGGGTCTTTCATTGGAGGTAGCTGATCTCCGTAGGATTCTTTCTCAGTTTCAAGTGATCGGTTCAGCTTGCGTTCATGGAGTTTTTGCTGAGCCCAAGATCTCGCTCCCGGATACGTTCTCTGGGGGTAGTGAGAATTTTGTGCGTTTTAAAGAGGCTTGCAAACTCCATTTTCGCCTTCTTCCCCATTCTTCTGGTGATGAAGAACGGAGGGTGGGGATCATTGTATCGCTACTCAGGGGTAACGCTCAGTCTTGGGCCTTTTCGCTACCGGAGGGGGCACGGCCCCTCCGCTCAGTGGATGAATTCTTTTTAGCCCTGGGTCAGATATATGATGATCCGGATCGTATTGCTCTGGCTGAGTCTAGACTACGTCTGTTATGCCAGGGTAAACAATCCGCAGAGATATACTGCTCCGAATTTCGGAGATGGGCAGCTGATACTGGTTGGAATGATGCTGCACTCCGAAGTCAATTTTGCCATGGTCTTTTAGAGGGATTGAAAGATGCATTTTCCTTTCATGAGAGGCCTATCTCCTTGGACTCTGCTATGTCTCAGGCCGTTCGTATTGACAGGCGTCTTAGAGAGAGACGAGAGATCTCTCCTTCCTGTCCTACTCAGTATCGGAACAGTGCAGCGGTCTCATTCTGTGCGCAGGAGTCTCAGTCGCTGTCAGCCCCTTCTGAGCAGGAGCCCATGCAGCTGGGGTTGATTGCCTCTGACAATAGAAGATTCAGCCCGCATGGGAGGGTTTGTTTTTGTTGTGGAGGTATAAATCATTTGGCAAATGTTTGTCCCTCAAGGAGATTCAGGCAGTTTTCTGGGAGTAATAAAGAGACAAAAAGGAAAAAATCTTTTAAAAATGTTCCGTCTGTTACTATTGGCAGGGTTGAGGCGGAAATTGAAGGTTTTCCGTTTGCTTGTAGTTCCCGTTTTGTCCTGCCTGCTAGGGTGGCGCTAGAGAGCAAGAGCATTTTTTGTGAGATTTTTGTGGATAGTGGAGCAGCTGTCAACCTCATTAATAATCAATTTGCAATAACTCATGGTTTCCAGGTATGCACTTTGGGAAGGGATATTCCTGTTTTTGCTATTGATTCAGCTCCACTTTCTCAGAAATCATTAAAGGGCATAGTTCACAATATCCGTTTAATTGTGAGTGATGCTCATGTTGAGGATGTGTCATGTTTCGTCCTTAGCGGTTTGCCTACTCCTCTAGTGTTGGGGCTACCCTGGCTCACTAAACATAACCCCACCATTGATTGGCAAGCGAGGCAAATAAATGGTTGGAGTAACTTTTGCAGAGAGAATTGCCTCATAACATCTGTTTCTGAGGTTTCTACTAAGACTGTACCACCTTTCCTCTCTGAATTTTTGGATGTCTTCTCTGAGAGTGGAGTTCAGGGTTTGCCTCCGCACAGGGAGTATGATTGCCCTATTATTCTCATCCCAGGCGCCAAGCTGCCTAAATCTCGTTTATACAATCTCTCCCAACCCGAGAGGGTCGCTATGCGGGCTTATATCTCTGAGAGTTTGAGAAAAGGACACATACGACCCTTGAAGTCACCTGTTGCCGCTGGTTTTTTCTTTGTTAAGAAAAAAGATGGTTCTTTAAGACCTTGTCTGGATTTCAGGGAGCTGAACAGTATCACTATTCGTGATCCTTATCCGCTTCCTCTGATCCCGGACCTGTTTAACCAGGTTGTTGGGGCTAAAGTCTTTTCCAAATTAGACCTAAGAGGGGCATACAACCTGGTTAGGGTCAGAGAAGGAGACGAATGGAAGACGGCTTTCAATACCCCTGAGGGCCATTTTGAGAATTTGGTTATGCCTTTTGGTTTGATGAATGCCCCAGCCGTTTTTTCAGAATTTCGTCAACAGCATTTTTTATCATTTAATGGGAAAATTTGTATTAGTGTATTTGGATGACATTTTGATTTTTTCTCCTGATTTCAAGACTCATAAGGAACACTTACGTCAGGTCTTGCTCATTCTGCGGGAGAATAAATTATATGCGAAACTGGAAAAATGTGTGTTTGCGGTTCCAGAAATCCAATTTCTGGGGTTTCTTGTCTCCGCTTCTGGTTTTCGCATGGACCCCGAGAAGGTCCGCGCTGTGCTTGAGTGGGAGCTTCCTGAGAACCAGAAGGCGCTGATGCGTTTTTTGGGCTTTGCCAATTATTACAGGAAATTTATTTTGAATTATTCCTCTGTTGTTAAACCACTCACTGATGTGACCAGAAAGGGGGTAGATTTTTCTTCCTGGTCGGTAGAGGCGCGTAAGGCCTTTTCTAATATCAAGGAAAGTTTTGCTTCCGCTCCCATCCTAGTACAACCTGATATTTCGTTACCCTTCATAGTTGAGGTTGATGCTTCTGAGGTAGGGGTGGGTGCGGTCTTGTCTCAGGGTTCCTCTCCTGCCAAATGGCAACCGTGTGCCTTTTTCTCAAAAAAACTCTCCTCCGCAGAGAGACATTATGATGTGGGAGATAGGGAATTGTTGGCCATCAAGTTGGCTTTTGAGGAATGGCGCCATTGGCTAGAGGGAGCCAGACACCCTATTACCGTGTTTACTGACCATAAAAATCTAGCCTATTTGGAGTCAGCCAAGCGTCTGAACCCGAGACAGGCCAGATGGTCTTTGTTCTTTTCAAGGTTTAATTTTGTTGTTACGTTCCGCCCTGGGGTTAAGAATGTGAAGGCAGATGCCCTGTCACGTTGTTTTCCAGGAGGTGGGAAATTTGAAGACCCGGGTCCCATTTTGGCTGAAGGTGTGGTGGTCTCTGCTCTTTTTCCTGAATTGGAGGCAGAGGTGCAGGCAGCCCAGTCAGAAGCTCCTGATCTTTGTCCTCCTGGGAGGTTGTTTGTGCCTCTCGCTTTGAGACACAAGATTTTTTTTTATGTTAGAATATTTTTATTTTTCCCTTTCATCATATATAAAAAAATTCTGAAACAAGACATGACAATAAACAATAATACAACAGGGCATAAACAAAGATATTTCCTGTATATACACATACATTTGTTACTCGCTTATCCTTAGACATCAGGAATATATCCCTGTCCTGTTTCTTTTCTCATGTCATACATATACAGAAAAACCAATATAACCCCCCCTTCCCCCCCCCCCCATGGTTGTCTTGATGGTTACCGCAAGTAGAAAAAACAAAACCAAAAAGAAGAGATTGATTTCATGATCTCATATAAGGTTTTTTTTTTTTTTTTTCTTCCTTTTTCCTCTATTTATTTATGGGTTCCGGCATATTCATATCTACGTACCCTCCCGCATAAGTTCTTCCACTCTTCGATATTTGGTGGTGTGTCCGCCCCCCACTCTCTAGCCACTACAACCCGCGCCAGCATTAATCCTTTGGCCTATTTCATTTCTATTTCTCTGTCGAGACCTATTTTCCTGATATATCCAAGCACCGCTATAGAGATCTCCAGTGGAGCGGAACACCCAGTCGATCTGGTCAGCTCCCGAAACACCTGACTCCAATAAGCCTGCATTAGGGGGCAATACCAGATCAAGTGGGTGAAATCCGCGTTATCCATCCTGCACTTCCAGCATCTAGCGTCCCTTGTTTTATACATTCTGCTCAGCACCCGTGGGGTAATGTAGGTACGATGGACAATAAAGAACTGTATCAATCGAAAATTACTCGATACTGTACTTCTTTTTATACTTTTATAGATACATCTCCAGTCTAAAGAGTTAGGTTCCACTTCTAGTGCCCATTTTTGTTCACTATTAAACTTTATCACTCCCCCTAAACCCCTTTTAATTTTTTTATATATCTGTGATATTGATATTTTGGTCCCCTTATTGAGACAACAAAATTCTGCAAATTCTGATTGTTTGATGATTAAATACTCTTTATTCTCAGTGGTGTCGAATGCATGTTTTAACCGAAGATATCTAAAACATGTGAGGGTGTCTAGTTTTATGCTAATCCCTAACTCTTCTAATGTCCTGAGCTTTCCTTTTATCTCAATCTGTGAAATAAACTTAATACCATTTTTTTCCCAAAATACATAATCATCTAACTTCTGAAACTCACCTAGGTTTATATTCCCCCATAGAGGGGTAATCTTTAATGAATAATTTATCCCCAATAATTTTTTGACATTCACCCATATCAAGTGCATCATATTGCTAATAGGGCACTTCTTACCCTTTAATTTTAATATCCCGGCTTCCAAGACACTAAAAATATTGTATTGGAGACCTACAAACTCACCCACTAGATACAGGCGTAATCTGTCGTCCTCTTTCATTAACCATTGTAGCTGGGATGCATAATAGTAGCCTCTGAAGCAGGGCACGGACAAACCACCCTCTTCTTCATCGAGCCATAAATATTTTTGTTTAAGCCTGATCCTTTTTTTCCCCCATATAAGATCATTTATCAATCCTTCCAATACATTAAAAAGGTGGTCACCTATCCACACAGGGCAGGAGGATATAACATAAAGGATCTGCGGCAGCAAAATCATTTTAATAATAGCGATGCGATCTGCCTGTCTTATCAATATTTTTTGCCAGATACTTATTTTATTTTTAACCCTTTTAAGCAGAGGAGCAAAATTCAATTCTATATATTCCTGCATCCTCGCACTAATCTTTATTCCGAGATATTCCAGTGCATCTGTGGGTTTCAATATTTTAACATTAATATCCGTTCTCCTAGTTTCATAGCCAATTGGGAGTAGCACTGATTTCATCCAATTCACCCTAAAGCCAGAAATTTGGCCAAATTGATTTACAATTCGCATCAGGTATGGAACCGTCGTCGCCCCCCCTTTCAAGAAAAACAAGACATCATCCGCGTATAAGCACATTTTGTCTGAGGCGCCCCTACTCCCAAACCCCCTGATATTATTATCTGATCGCACCTTACATGCTAGCGGTTCGACGAATATGGCAAACAATAATGGGGAGAGAGGGCACCCCTGCCTAGTTCCCCTTTGCAATGTTATCGATTCAGATGTCTCTCCGTTGATTTTAATCCTTACTTTCGGATGTTGGTAAAGCAGTTGCACCCAGCTAATAAATTGTTCCCCCAAATTTAGCTCACGCATTATATTCCAGAGGTATGCCCACTCCACCCTGTCAAACGCTTTTTCTGCGTCCAATGACAGGATGGAGTGGGCGCCCTCTCCACTCATCTGGATATTAAGGAGGGCCCGTCGGATATTCATTTGAGCCTGACGTTTCGGTATAAACCCCGATTGATCTGGGTGTATTATTTTACCTATCACTTTTTTTAGGCGATTTGCCAACAATTTGGCGCATATTTTAAAGTCCGTGTTGAGAAGAGAGATGGGGCGATACGAGTCCACCTTACTCTCGTCTTTCCCCTTTTTCCCTATCAGGGTTATTACAGCCTCTGAGAGGGAGGCCGGGAGTTCACCCCTGTCCATAGATTCGTTAAGGACCCGCAGGAGCACTGGAAGGATAACCTCCCCATATCTTCTATATATCTCGAAGGGGAGACCATCCAGCCCGGGGCTAGAGTTACCCTTTATCGATTTCAGGGTGTCACGTAATTCCTCCAATTCTATTGGTCCATTCAAGTACTCCCTGTCCTCCTCGGAGAGAGTAGGGAGCGAGACCCCCTCCAAAAAGAGTTTTATGTCTCCACCGTCCCCCACTCCCTCCGAGGAGTAGAGGTCCCTGTAATATTTAACAAATTCCTGCTCAATTTCTCCCGGGCTGGATGTTATCACCCCATCTCTCCTCTCAACACGCTTAATTCTGCCGTCCCCCCTTTGATTCTGTACAATGGTGGAGAGCAGTCTACCTGGCTTCCCAGATTCCCTGAAATATCGGGCCCCCTTCGAAAAACACTCTTTGTTGTGCCTTATTCTCCAGGTAATTATTTAAAGAGATTTTAGACTCTTCTAACTGAGCCGTCGTTTCAGGGGAATTGTTAACCAGGAGATCCTCCTCTAATTTCTTTATTTTATCGCCCAGCTCCCTCTCCTTTCTGGCGAATTCAGTTTTTAAGCCCTGAATTCTACCAACGAGGATGCCCCGTAAATATGCTTTAAATGCATCCCATACATACCCTATTTGTGCAGATCCAAGATTAATTTTCCAGTACTCCGCTATATCAGAGCTAATACTTTCATCTTTATTTATCAGGTTTAGCCAGTGTGGGTTTAGCCGGAACACTCTACACTTTGGTTTAACCGTTGTTTTAAATGTCAGGCAGATTGGGGAGTGGTCTGAGATACTATTGACCTCATACCTCATTTTTGAAATCTGCTCTACCAGTTCTGGACTAGCTAATGCCATGTCTATTCTTGACATGATTTTGCTCCCATGACCAAACCAGGAGTACGCTCGCTTGTCATCATACAAATACCTCCACACATCTATTAACAGCAGTTCTTGTGATATTCTTTTGAGAAGTGTTGGTTGACTTATCCCATATTTATTATTTGGTATCACCGAATATCTATCTAGAGAGCTATTCATCACGCTGTTAAAGTCTCCCATTACCAGTATGGGGCATTTACCTCGCGACTCTGCAAACTCCACTAAGCTATTAATGACACATAGTGAAAATGGTGGGGGTATGTACACAAAGGCTAAAACACACAATATCCCATTCCACTGGCAGTGGAGGAAAACATATCTGCCCCTATCATCAATCTTCTGATCTAGTGGGAGGTAATCAACTTTGTGGTGGATATATACACTAACTCCACATGAGTAGGTAGAGAAACATGAATGATACTGGTACTTGGCCCATTTCCGCATTAATAAGTATGTCTTATCCTTAGTGTTATGTGTCTCCGTCAATCCCACAATTGCTGGGAGGTGTCTAGTAATAGTATCAAAAACCATAACCCTCTTAACCTTATCCCCCAGTCCTCGTACATTCCATGTTAAAATCCTACTCATGTGTTCCTTCCACCTGTGTTTTCATTCTTATCTTGATTAATAATCCCATCAAGACAACCATCCCACCCGTAACCCATCCTCCTACCCCCCCTCCCCAACCCCCTCCCTCCCCCCCCTGCTGGTCGGCGAAATAGAACATTTCCCCCACCTCTTACTCTACGCCCCCTTCTCTCCCCCCCCCCCGCACCCCCCTCACCCACTCCACAGGCCGTCTCATATTCCTATTCCCTTGGAATCCATCCATTCAACGGCCTCCTCTGGTGATCCAAAAAAACTAACTTGATCAAGATTTTTAAAGAACACCACGACACGGTCCTTGCTGGGCACCCGGGGGCAAGAGCCACACTGGATCTCATCGCTCGGAGATTCTGGTGGCCTGCGCTTCGTAAGTCGGTTGAGGGTTTTGTGGCAGCTTGCGAGACTTGCGCTCGTGCCAAGGTCCCTCATTCACGGCCATCAGGTCCTCTCCTTCCTTTGCCCATTCCTTCCCGTCCTTGGACACATCTGTCCATGGACTTCATAACGGACTTGCCTCGTTCCTCGGGGAAGTCTGTGATTCTGGTGGTGGTGGACCGTTTTAGCAAAATGGTGCATTTTATCCCTTTCCCTGGTTTGCCCAATGCTAAGACGCTGGCGCAGGCATTTATTGACCACATTGTCAAATTGCATGGGATTCCTTCAGACATAGTCTCTGATAGGGGCACGCAGTTTGTTTCCAGATTCTGGAAGGCTTTCTGTTCTCGCTTGGGGGTTCGGTTGTCATTCTCTTCTGCTTTCCATCCGCAGTCGAATGGCCAGACGGAGCGCGTCAATCAGAATCTGGAGACATATCTGCGCTGTTTTGTGGCGGAGAATCAGGAGGATTGGTGTTCTTTTTTGTCCCTTGCTGAGTCTGCTTTAAATAACCGTCGTCAGGAGTCCTCTGATAAGTCACCATTTTTTGGTGCATATGGGTTCCATCCGCAGTTTGGGACTTTCTCGGGAGAGGGCTCTTCTGGTTTGCCTGATGAGGACAGATTCTCCTCGTCTTTGTCATCTATTTGGCAAAAGATTCAGGATAATCTAAAGAGCATGAGTGAGAGATATAAGCGTGTGGCGGATAAGAGAAGTGTGCCTGGTCCGGACCTGAATGTTGGTGATCTGGTGTGGTTGTCTACCAAGAATATCAAATTGAAGGTTCCCTCCTGGAAGTTGGGTCCTAGGTTTATTGGGCCTTACAAGATCCTGTCTGTCATCAATCCTGTTGCCTACCGTCTTGATCTTCCTCAGACTTGGAAGATCCATAATGTTTTTCATAAGTCCTTATTGAAACCTTATGTTTAACCTATTGTACCCTCGCCTTTGCCTCCTCCTCCGATTATGGTTGATGGAAATCTTGAATTTCAGGTCTCTAGGATTGTGGATTCTCGTCTTGTCCGCGGTTCCCTCCAGTACCTCGTTCATTGGGAGGGTTATGGTCCTGAGGAGAGGATGTGGGTCCCAGTGACGGACATTAAGGCCTCTCGTCTCATCAGGGCTTTCCATAGGTCCCATCCTGAGAAGGTGGGCCCTGAGTGTCCGGAGTCCACTCCTAGAGGGAGGGGTACTGTCACAGCCAGACAGCTGAGAAGCGCTCACAGGAGCTTCTCAGATCCTCCTCCTTGAATTTCTTTGTTTTGGTTTAGTTTCTCATCTCGTTAGTCTATCTCAGCTGTCATGCAGTCAGACTGATCGCTACCCTTTAAGTTCCTCCCCATAATGCAGTAGTGTGCGGCTGATACAACTTCCTGGAGTGTGTGTGCATGCTGTTCCCAGTTCCCAGTTCTCAGTCGTCAGTCGTCTGCAGATAAGTGCTGTTTATGTATTTATGTTTTTGTCTTTTCTGGATCCAGGTGACCCTGACTCCCTCCGTGTCAGTGTAGGGAGCCGGTGGTCGTGTCCCTTCACTATTGTAGGGTCTTCAGGTAATAGATAGCCGAGGAACGTGGATATGCGGCCATCCACCTTTGGGGTGTTCGCATAGGCTGAGCAGTGAGGGAGAGCGGCAGCTCTATTGCAGGGGTCTCCCTTTGTTCCTTAGTTGTGGATCCAGAGAGACATTGTTTATATGGTATTGTCTTGTTTCCTGTACACCATCCGTGACAGCGACAATGTCCGCCTCTGCCTCCTCATCCTCCACCATGTCCTCAGCCTCCACTGCAGAGACAATTCACAGTGCCCGTCCAGCATACCACATGTGCAGGGCACAAGTCACGCTGTTCTACACCTCGTTTCCCTGGGCGAACTGAGTCACACAGGGGAGGAACAGCTCTGCATCCTTCATCAAGAAACCGAATCCTGGCTTTCTCCCCGACAACTCAAAATCAGAAACATGGTGACCGATAACGGGAAGAACATTGTGTCGGAGCTGCGTCAAGGAGGGCTGAGCCATGCGCCCTGCATGGCACACGTGTTCAATCTGGTTGTCAAGCTTTTCCTGAAGCCTTCCACCCATCTGCAAGACATTCTAAAAATGGCCAGGAAACTTTGCATGCACTTCAGCCACTCGTAGACTGCAAAGCACACCCTCCTTGAGCTGCAGAATGGCATCCCCCAACATAGGCTGATATGCAACGTTTCCACCCGTTGGAATTCTACCCTCCATATGTTGGACCAACTATACGAACAGAGAAAGGCCATCAACAATTTCTTGATGAGCCAAGTGGACAGGAGTACTCCTCTGTGTAACTTCGATGTCAGTCAGTGGCAGCTCATGCGTGACACCTGTCGTTTGCTCAGGCCCTTTGAGGACGCCATGTTATTTCTCAGTTGCCAGAACTAGGGGATGAACAACGTCATTCAACTGCTTCATGTCCTGGAACAGATGGTGGTAACAATGGCTGGTCAGGAGACAGGAGACATGGCGCCTAGATCTCACAGTCACATGAGCCCTGTGGGGGCTGAATTGGAAGAGGAGGACATTGGAGCACAGGCAATGTGTAGTGAAATAGGTGGTTTTTCTACTCAGCTGACAGGAAAGGAGGAGCAGGAGCAGCCAGAGGAGATACAGGGCGATGAGGAAGACGAGACAGAGGACCCAGACACACCGTGGCAGTATGCAGTGGAGATGGAGGCAGGGAGTCCCTCCGAGTCACTTTCACAAATGGCCCGATGCATGCTCACTTAATTGCGTAGTGGCAGCTGAATTGTCACCATTCGGCAGAGGGATGACTTTTGGCTCTCCACCTCGTTGGACCCTAGCTACCGGTCCAAAATGAGGGCCTTTTTTACACCCACTGAGAGGGAGGACAAACTGAACTATTACAGAGACATCCTATGTAGTCAGTTGGCCGCTGCCTATCTGCACTATCGTCCATCCTCTCGCAGGTCTGACCGGGGGGCCCTCTGCTCTCATGTTCCACTGCCATGGCTGCTGGGGAGGGGTGGGATGGCAGGAGCAGTACCAGCTCCAGCAGCAGCAGCCTGAGACTACAGTTGCTGATGAGTAGCTTTCTTCACCCACATAGTGAAAAAAACTACTCACCAGCAGCATCAGGTAGACCTGGAGCAGGACCTGAACCAGGAGGTGGTGGCATACTTGGACAGTCCCCTGCCAACCCACATTGAAGATCCACTGGACTACTTGGCAGAGTTTGCCCTGGAAAAACTGTCCTGCCCGGCCCGTAGTGTGGAAACAGAGCGGCAATGGGGACCATAGCTTCCCCAAGGAGAACTCGCCTGTCCACCCAAAATGTGGAGAGACTGACCTTTGTCAAGATGAATCAGGCATGGATCATCCAGAATTTCCACCCACCAATGCCTGATGCATCTGATTAGATCATCCATGCCGCCTCACCCAAACCTTGAAAAAAGGTTTCTTCTGGCTACCTGCCTACGCTACTACTCTGATGCTGCCACCCACCTGATGCCACACATCTGATGCCAAGTGCTCCCTCTTTCACCCACCTTCGTCAGCGAGTACTGGTATTGCCACCCACCGCCCCACCCTGTCACCGGGTCTCCTGATGCTGCTGCTGCCATCTCCACACTATGTCACCTTGCCACTCTGTGGTATCCTGATGCTGCTGCTGCCATATCCACACTATGTCGCCTTGCCACTCTGTGGTATCCTCCTGATGCTGCTGCTGTCGCCACCTCCAGACTCGATCATTGTGCCACTCGGTGGCCTCCTCCTGATGCTGCTGCTGCCGCCACCTCCAGGCTCGGCCATTGTGCCACTCGGTGGCCTCCTCCTGATGCTGCTGCCACCTCCAGACTCAGTCATTGTGCCACTCGGTGGCCTCCTCATACTGCTGCCACCTCCAGACTCTGTAATTGTGCTACTTGGTATCCTTCTCCTGATGCTGCCAACTCCAGACTCTGTCATTGGGCCACTCTGTGGTATCCTCATGCTGCCGCCACCTCCAGACTCGTTCATTGTGCCACTCGGTGGCCTCCTCATACTGCTGCCACCTCCAGACTCTGTAATTGTGCTACTCGGTATCCTTCTCCTGATGCTGCCAACTCCAGACTCGGTCATTGTGCCACTCGGTGGCCTCCTCCTGATGCTGCTGCTGCTGCCACCTCCAGACTCGGTCATTGTGCCACTCGGTGGCCTCCTCATACTGCCGCCACCTCCAGACTCTGTAATTGTGCTGCTCGGTGTCCTTCTCCTGATGCTGCCAACTCCAGACTCTGTCATTGGGCCACTTTGTGGCCTCATCCTGATGCTGCCGCCACCTCCAGACTCGGTCATTGTGACACTCTGTGGCCTCCTCATGCTGCTGCCACCTCCAGACTCTGTAATTGTGCTACTCGGTATCCTTCTCCTGATGCTGCCAACTCCAGACTCGGTCATTGTGCCACTCGGTGGCCTCCTCCTGATGCTGCTGCTGCTGCTGCCACCTCCAGACTCGGTCATTGTGCCACTCGGTGGCCTCCTCCTGATGCTGCTGCTGCTGCCACCTCCAGACTCGGTCATTGTGCCACTCGGTAGCCTCCTCATACTGCCGCCACCTCCAGACTCTGTAATTGTGCTTCTCGGTGTCCTTCTCTTGATGCTGCCAACTCCAGACTCTGTCATTGGGCCACTTTGTGGCCTCATCCTGATGCTGCCGCCACCTCCAGACTCGGTCATTGTGACACTCTGTGGCCTCCTCATGCTGCTGCCACCTCCAGACTCTGTAATTGTGCTACTCGGTATCCTTCTCCTGATGCTGCCAACTCCAGACTCTGTCATTGGGCCACTCTGTGGTATCCTCATGCTGCTGCCACCTCCAGACTCGTTCATTGTGCCACTCGGTGGCCTCCTCATACTGCTGCCACCTTCAGACTCTGTCATTGTGCCACTCGGTGGCCTTCTCCTGATGCTGCCGCCGCCACCTCCAGACTCTGTCATTGTGCCACCCAGGGTCCTCATCATCATACTGCTGCCTCCTCAAGACTGTCATTGTGCCACTTGGTGGCCTCCTCATACTGCTGCCAACCCCAGACTCTGTCATTGTGCCACTCGGTGACCTTCTCCTGATGCTGCTGCTGCCGCCACCTCCAGACTCTGTCATTGTGACACTCAGTGGCCTTCTCCTGATGCTGCTGCCACCACCTCCAGACTCTGTCATTGTGCCACTTGGTGGCCTCCTCATACTGCTGCCACCTCCAGACTCTGTAATTGTGCTACTCGGTGGCCTCCTCATACTGCTGCCACCTAAAGACTCTGTCATTGTGCCAGACCCTGTCATTGGGCCACTCTGTGGTCTTCTCATGCTGCTTCCACCTCACCATTATGTCATAGGTCCACTCTGTGGACTTCTCATGCTGTTCCCACCGTCCCCACTTCATGACTGGTCCACTATTTTGGCTTTCGGCCTGGCTGACATCATCATTTATTTGACCCTTCTTCTTATCTGTCAGAAGGAAGGAAAAATGACGCACAATGGATCCTGTCTGTGCAGCAGCTACAGTATAAGGTCTGTATGGTCCCATCAGAATTGGCTTATGATTTGGTAGTCAAAAGCAGGAGTGGGTACAAAACACAGAAGACATGCAAATATTCCATTCACGTGTTCTCTGTTTTAGATCCACTCCTGTTTTTTTTGGCATTAGCAATACTGATGGATTATTGAGCAAATGCTGAACGAGTGAAGGTGTATGCTCCACAGACAGGATCTGTTTTTTCTTGGGTTATTGTTCTGACGGATCAGAGGAAGGGCAAATTAATCAGCGACGTCAACACAAACTTACTGCTGACACCCTCTCTACTCTGTCAGGGGGTTCTACTTGTATAAGAGTTGTAAGGGATCGTTTTATTATTCGGGGGTCATTCTCACAGACTTCTTCCAGACAAAGGCTTTAGTGTCCAAACAGCGCATTTATTTGGCAGTCTTCATGCACAAACAGCAACCAAAACATAAATCAAAACAAATACTCAGCCATCTGGCCACTGACTAAACAGTATAGTCCCTCTCTAGCAGGATCCGGGTCTACCACCCAGCTCCCCAAAACACTGCAGTGCTTACCCCACACAGGGTCATAGGATCCGGCTACTACAGGCTTTAGCACAGCCTGCTCCTTCCTCAGACTGAGAGCCCCACCCAAGTCCAGCAACAAGATTAAATAGCATCCCTGGACATGGGCATATTCTTAAATCCCAGAGTGGAGCATGGGGAACAGGCACCCACCCAACACATTGCCTGTTCCCAGTAAAAGCCTGCCCTGGACTAGCTGGAGCCAGCTAAGCTAGGTAGCTTGGTGTCCACCAACTAGCTTAGTGGCCACCTATCTCTAGGTCCTTTACTCCACCAAGGCCGGACCCCTTGGTGACACACTCCTGGTGCAAACAACACCCCCTTTCCATGCTTTGCCGTCACTTTTCTGTTCTCACTCCACTGCCTCAGAGTTTAATAGAACAGGTTCTGTAGACATCTATGTGGAATCAGCTGGTGATGGTGTAAAAGGATTGCACTTCTTCTTGGCACTAACATCGACCTGTAAGGCTGAGTTCATACTTGAGTTATGTGTCCAGTTTTGGCCCCGTGACTGCCCAAATAAGTGAAGTGTGCAGTAATTCTAAGTGTGACGCCTGTCATCTGCATGTCATACGGACTCACAGTATTATTTCAATACCAAAGCAGACTCCCTATGCGTGTTACTGCAAGGCACCGTGTTCTACATCACTATAAAGGCTCTCTGCAGCCAGGAAATAGCCGTTTTTTTACGTAATTCTCCGCGAATAAATTTTCCCCAAAAAATCGGCGAACCGGCAAATCAAATTTTTTAAAAATTCGCTCATCTCTAATTAGAATGTATTGGCTCTGATGTGCCGAAGCTATTACTTTGCGAAGTCTCGCGAGACTTTGCATAATAACTTCAGAAATTGATTTATACTGTAAAAAACTATTTCCCGTACTCGGGTTTGGTTCCTACTTGGAAATGTTTTTTTACAGTACAAATTAATTTCTAAAGTTATTGCGCGAAGTCTCGCAATAACTTTGGCTTATCGGAGCCAATACATTCTAATACTGTACGGAGCTTCTGCTCCGTACAGTATTAGAACTAAGTTTTATGTGAATCGACTTTGGATGTGTCATCTGAAGTCGATTCGCTCATCCCTAGTGCCCACATTGCTGAGAAAAATTATGTTTTGATAAATGCAAATGAGGCTCTAAGAGAAACAAGGGCGTTATGGTTACATTTACAGACTCAGCTCTCTTGGCAAATGCTGCACCCTCGGCACTTTGATTGACAGGGCTAGGTATGATCACATTTTCACTGTCTGACTCTTTCATTCAAAGTGCAGAGGATGTGACAGCTGCAGAAAGAGCAGAGCCTCTAGGTGTAATGACAACGCCCCCGTTGCTCCTAGAGCCTCAGTTGCATGTTCTAAAACTTAATTTTTCTCAGCAATAAGGGCACATAAGAACATGGGACCAACACAGATGCCTTCAGCTTCGAAGTGCACATGCGAAAGGTCAGCCAGTTTCATAGGTACAAATCTGCGGACAGATGTCCTTTTAATAGCCGTCTGAAAGCATACATAGACAATTCTTATTTACGGGTCGCATGAAAATTTACATCATGTTCACCAATCAGACAAATGAATACCAGAAAAACTCTATTCTCCGGTGACATGACACAACTGTCCCTCCCTGGAGTGTACAGTCCTTGTTCTTGACCTACATATGACTTTTTGCTGCAAGTGTACTGTATATGTAAATCGGTTGTGAGATCTGTGATGTGTTTGGTCACATAGTCATGTAGACTTGCTCTCTTTTTCTGATCTTCTTCACAGCTCGATGCTTCCACAGTATGACCCTGCTTATCACAGGCTTCTGTCATCCACCTGTTCTAAGGTTGTGTCAACAGATCCCATCACAATAGGAGAATTGTTAGAGCCACATACTGTTCTTTAAAGTCTAAACATGAAATTCTTGAATGCTTGGCAGATGTGTTGTCATCAATAACATTAGTCGTAGTCAATGTAAGCACAGAAACAACAGTACTATGCATCCTGCTTGACATTGACCTACCTGTGCCCAGGGGCGTAACTACCATAGCGCCAGACCATACGACTGCTATGGGTCCCAGGGCAAGAGGGGGCCCAGTCTTAGTTGGGATCATCCCCTCTTCTACTGAAGATGAAAACTTGGTCAGGACTCTACCCTCTAAAGCAGTTGTTCTCAACCTTTCTAAAGCCGTGACCCCTTAATACAGTTCCTCATGTTGTGGTGACCCCCAACCATTAAATTTTTTTCCTTGGTACGTCATAACTAATTTTGCTACTGTTATGAATTGTAATGTAAATATCTGATATGCAGGATGTATTTTTATTGCTACAAATTGAACATAATTAAAGCAGAGTAATTAATCACAAAGACATCCACATATCCCCCCCCTAAACAGTGCCATCCACAGATCCCCCCTAAACAGTGCCATCCACAGACCCCCCTCCCCTAAACAGTGCCATCCACAGATCTCCCCCCTAAACAGTGCCATCCACAGATCCCTCCTCCCCTAAACAGTGCCACCCACAGATCCCCCCTCCCCTAAACAGTGCCATCCACAGATCTCCCCCCTAAACAGTGCCATCCACAGATCCCCCCTAAACAGTGCCATCCACAGATCCCCCCTAAACAGTGCCATCCACAGATCCCCCCTAAACAGTGCCATCCACAGATCCCCCCTCCCCTAAACAGTGCCATCCACAGATCTCCCCCCTAAACAGTGCCACCCACAGATCCCCCCTAAACAGTGCCATCCACAGATCCCCCCTTAACAGTGCCATCCACAGATCCCCCCTAAACAGTGCCTTCCACAGATCCCCCCTCCCCTAAACAGTGCCATGATGGCACTGTTTAGGGGAGGGGGGATCTGTGGATGGCACTGTTTAGGGGGGGGATCTGTGGATGGCACTGTTTAGGGGGGATCTGTTTATGGCACTGTTTAGGGGGGAGATCTGTGGATGGCACTGTTTAGGGGAGGGGGGATCTGTGCCATCCACAGATCCCCCAACAGTGCCATCCACAGATCTCCCTCCCCGACGCTCACAGCAGTATATTTATAAACTAATCAGTAACTACTTTAACTTTAATCATTGCTCATTGCTGAGCTCTTTACTTGGATTATAATTTATTTGGATATGGGATATCTTACTTTGTCTTAGCTCCGGTAATAGCAGGCAGTGCGGGTGGCGGCGCTCACTCACTGACGTCACGCGCCTGCGCCGCCTAGTGGGAGAAGCAGGCGCGTGACGTCAGTGAGTGAGCGCCGCCCCCCACACTGCCTGCTATTACCGGAGCTAAGACAAAGTAAGATATCCCATATCCAAATAAATTATAATCCAAGTAAAGAGCTCAGCAATGAGCAATGATTAAAGTTAAAGTAGTTACTGATTAGTTTATAAATATACTGCTGTGAGCAGAGTGGCCCTGTATATTCTAACCCCCAGGCAAGCGTCCCTGTCACCATGGGAACGCCTGGGGGTTAGAATATACCATCGGATTTGAGTTTTTACGATAAGCCTCAGGCGACCCCCCGGAAAGGGCCGATCGACCCCCAAAGGGGTCGCGACCCCTAGGTTGAGAACCGCTGCTCTAAAGGAACATTTTTTATCAAATGAAGCAGTGGAAAAATGTCCCAAGTGTCATGAAAAGGGTTTAGGCAGAAACTCTTCTGTCCTGTGTGGGGGCCTGGTTTGATCCTTGCTATGGGGCCCTTACTTTTCTATTTTCGTCACTGCCTGTGCCTATCATCTCATGGCACATTGCTGGACCACAGGAGTTCTAACTAGGACCTCTGACCATTAAACATGGAAATGTGAGCTTACTTTCACATGCCAGACCAATCACTCCACATCTTGGAAATTAGGACTTTCCAGTAAGAAGATTTGAGGGTTCTCATTTGTTGTACATTTCCCCACATTCAAGGTCTTCACTGAAGATCCACCAAGGCTAGGAGTAGTGATATAATAACAGTGATTGCTACTTTGAAACGAGCCTCCTGCTGGAGTTTTATAAGGATGCCTGTTATAACCAAGTATGCTTTAAATCACTTACCCATGTACTTGTATATAGTTTCATTGTAATGTTAAAGGATAACTGTCACATTTAGACCCTAATTTCAATTTTCATATATGTAGTTAGTTACTAATAACATGATATTCCAGAATCAGTTCCTATTAGACTGACTTACCCCATATTTAATAAGATTCAGCCCTTAGCAACCAGTCTGCATAAAACTGCAATTTCACTATTCAGTTAAGATGGCCGCCACTGCCCTCACCCTGAGGCTAATCCCGCCTGCCCTCACTAGCCAGTAACAATAGCCCCCCAAAAGTGTCAGTAACCAGAGCCCTCCCCCCTAAAGGGTTAATCTCCTGCAGCACAAAAGGGGCCTCTTACCACATGTTGCTTTCATTTATACACTGAGCAGACGGCAGATCTCCCTTCCCCGCTCTGCGCTGCTCCAACTCTGCATTCTCCAGCTCTGCTGAGTGAGGGAGCGTCTGCCAAGTGCAGGGACAGGGAGAAGTGCACACAGCCCAGGCACTGTTATCAGTTGCTGGGGAGGTCCTGGCTTTAATCATTTACTTACAGTCCCTGGCTGTGAGTAACGTGACCCTGCACGCTGCGTGCTCAGTCCTTCAACAGAGAGACGGACCATGCCTAGCAACCCTATTTTAAGCACAGGTAAAAGTAGGCAGTACAGGGAACAAAAATGTGGCATTAAGGGGTAATTGAATACACAGTGAAAAGTTGAAATAGGGCCACCAAGGTGATATTAATCACCACAATCCAATACTCCAAAAAAATAATAATACGACAGTTATCCTTTAACCCATAGAGGACCATGCGATTTTCTGTTTTTGCATTTTTGTTTTCCACTGCCCGCCTTCCCAGAGCCATATCTTTTTTATTTTTCCATTCACCTAGCCTTATGACAGGCTTGTTTTTTGAGGGACAATTCTCCCATAGCAGAACCCCATTTATGTCTTTGTGTTTTTTTATGACGGTCCCTATGCGGTAAAATTGACCTGTTACCTTTATTCTTCAGGTTAGTGCGATTACAAGGATACCACAATTGTATAGTTTTTCTTGCGTTTAAAAAACAACAACTTAAAAATAGTTTTTTTCTTTTCATTGCCACATTCTGACCCTTATAACTTTTTTTGTAGTTATGTGTTCAGAGCTGTATGAGGGCTCATTTTTGAGATCTGTACTTTTCAGTGATACCAAATTTTTTTGGAGAGGTGAAGTGACAAAAATGGTGAATTGGCCATTTTGACATTTTTTTTCCATTACATCATTTGCTGTATGGGATTAATATTGTTACATTTTAATACTATGGGCATTTTCTGATGCAGTGATGTCTATAATGTTTTTTTTGTTTATTTTTATTTTGGGGAAGGGGAAGGGGTGATTTGAACGTTTATATTTTTTTTTACTTTTTTTTAAGTCACCCTAGGTGACCATAACTGGCAATCATTAGATTGCCAATTGTTTTCTGTGATAGGTATATATCTATCACAGAACAGGCCATTCACTGTATTCCAATACAGTGCTGCCACCTGCTGGCCTGTATTGTAATATTCCAGCTTGAAACTTCGGGCTATCACTGTAACATAACAGCTTCCCCGATTGCCGCCGGGGAAAGCTGTTACGGGCATGGTTGTTATGGTCATTAAGACCAATCGGTCTCAGCACTTCACATTTTATAGAGGACCTGTCACCATGAATGCAGTGTAATCTGCAGGAAGCATGTCATAGCGTAGGAGGAGCTAAGCAGATTGATACAGGCTGGTGGGCCCTGAGCCAAGGTGGTCCCCTAGTCCCCTGCACAACTGACACATGACACAGTACACTGACTGTACTACATACAGGTAGGCAGCGTATAGTATCCCAGCTAGCCCATCTCCATTTGTAAAACAGGGTAGACTGTTTAACAAAGTACCCAGTCTATTATTATAGATGCATCAGGTGGCTGAGATGACTTCTAGGCAAAGAGTATCATCCTTCACCAGGAACCCACCTTCTTGATGTCACTGCAGGGGCCCTCATCAACATTCATCTTGCTGCATCTTGCTGCTGCCTGTTTGAGTCTGTGTTCCTGGCTCAAATAGCCAAGAGAGTCCTAGTCCAAAGCAGGAGCCCATCAGCAGGACATGAACAGTCTGAAGCACCATCTAGGCAGCAGGCTACTACCGAAAAAACATATGTTGGGGCAATTCATGATGGGGGGAGGGTTATTTGTAACTGTACAGTGAGCCCCCAAAATAAATTTTACTGGTGAGCCCTAGGCACCTCATTCCGATACTGGATTGATAAATATTTTCATGCTAAAAGATTCAGCAAAACAGGTAATTTATTCATATACATCTCTGCTGTTTGTAACCTCAGTTGTCCTATATAGATAACACAGGATCCACCAATCACCATGCCACAGCTTATCTACTCTGCCTCCCTGCACAATGACCTCTGCACAGGTTACAGAGCATGTCTAGAAAACTCTCCCATTCCCATAGACATCAATAAGTCCTCTCCAATCTATTGTGTCTATGGCCCGTGGTGGCTGCTGTAAATCTCTAAACAGTTTAGGCAAGATGGTTGCCCCCAAAATCATGTACAGGAAATAGAATAAAAATACCGTCAGTCATTACATAAAAGTGATTAGAAAAAAAGATATGTGTCACTATCTGGTTGTCACTGGCAGAAAAAATGATAGGTGACAAATTCTCCTTTTCCAGGACATGATAAAGTTTATTGTAGATAGCACTGCCAGGGTTTGTGCATGTGAGATCTACTCTTCAACTATATTAATTTGCATAAAGCTCATGTATATGAGATGTATGTACCTAGAACCCAATGTATGCATTCCTAGGAATACATGCTGCACCTCTGCTAAATATGACCAATGAGCTCCAAAAAAAGGATTTTTCTCCCAGAATGCTCAGCTTTTAAGTACACAGAGCTCCTGGCATTCATTGATAAATCTAGGTCATTATGAAGAAAGGTTTTCTGTATACGGGATGCATTATGAGCAGGCAAGAGATGTAAATTATAAATTCATAAATAACTACGGCCTAGATTTAGCAAATTGTGCCATTGCCTTCTGCCTTGTTACCCTATAGGGACACATTACCAAAATGCATAAATACCTTCAAGATATCAACCTTACAGAATGGTGCATTGCTGAAAGACCTATGCAATATGCTGCAACTATAAAAGGCCAATTCTGGAATACAATTAATTAAAGAACAGTTGAAATATTCACCAGTGCTTGTGGATAGGGATGGCCTTGCGGTTGGCCTGGCGGTCATTTTGCAGCGAACTCTGCTCGTTCGCGGTTCGCCGAACATGGGAACATATGGCGATGTCCGCCGGCGCCATATTCTTTTGCATTGTGCCGAACTTTGACCCATAACACATCTATCAGGTGGGACAGGACAGCCAATTGAGACGTTTCAGCACATGGACACATGGACCCTATAAATAAACCTGATCTTGCAGCCATTTTACATTCTGCTTTTTGTGTAGGGAAAGGTTGCTGTTTGGAGCAGGGACAGACTGTTAGGGACACTAAACACTAGCTAATGGGGCCACAAAAGTCCTATAGGTGTGCTATCGATAGGTGTGGCATACTAAGATGTGTGACATACTTATAATATACTTTCTAACATAGAAAGTATATTATAGTGCATTTGTATTGTGCAGCAGTTGTGTGCGGTTCTGCTGAGATACCGCTGATAGATAGAGGGACAAACGCTATTGGAATAACTAATTGCAACTGGTGTGATATACCTGTTGCCCCCCCAAAAGATGATTAAGGGGTGCGATATACGTGCTTCCACAAAATACTGATTAAGGGGTTTGACATACCCGCTTCCTCAAAATACTGATTGAGCGGTGTGATACACCGCCTTCCACAAAATATTGATTGAGGCCTTCGATTTCCCATCCATTCCCAGACCTTACCGATGCGCAGCCATTCTCGGCATCGGATCAGGAAGAGGAGGTAGCAATGGCCGCCACCCAGCGGTCTGACAACAGTACCCAGATCAGCCCAAGGACGGAGGCCCCGCTGTTGCTGCCTACTCCGAGATCTCTAATGTGAGTGGTGGTGAAGGTGACGATGATGACATGTTGATGGATGTCACGTGGGTGCCCACAAGAGAGGAGGGGAGTTCAGAGGGAGAGACAGAGCAGCAGATTGGGGGGTATAAGGAGGAGAAGCAGGCAGAACTCGCAGTGCACAGGAGGCAAAAAGCAGACTGCAAATGTATCTGGAGCGAGCCATCCACCATGCACGGTCACATCTGGCGCTCCCAGGACACCGGCTCATGGCTCTGCAGTGTGGGCTTTTTTTAACGTGTCAGCTGCCAACAATAGTGTTGCCATCTGCAGCCTGTGTTGTCAACACATAGGTCGCGGTAAGCCCAACATTCACCTAGGGAAGACCATCTTAAGAAGGCACCTGGCCTCCCATCATCGATCCCAGTGGGAGCAACACCGTCAGAACCCACAAAGCCACACTCCTGGTGCTCCACGTCCTGCCTCTTCTCCTTTTCCTCTCTCCTCCCATTTGTCCTCCACTCCACCTTCCACCGTGCCGTCGTTGCATTCATCTGGCAAAAGGCAGGCTTCCGTGGCCCAAATGTTCGAACATAAAAAGTTGATGACGCCGGATAACCCTCTTGCCCAACAGCTGACCGCTGGCTTGTCGGAACTGCTAGCCCGCCAACTACTGCCATATAAACTGGTGGACTCGGAGGCCTTTAGAAAATTTGTTGCCATTTGCACACCGCAATGGAAGGTCCCCGGAAGGAAGTATTTCTCCCAGAAGGGCATCCCAGACCTATATGGCCACGTTCAGCGGCAAGTGACTGTATGTCTGGCACACAGTGTCGGTGCCAAGATACATCTGACCACAGACACGTGTCTAGCAAACATGGGCAGGGAAGGTACATAACTTTTACTGCCCACTGGGTGAACCTCCTGACGACTGTCAAGCATGCAACCCGTGGCACCCGTGAGGATTTGGTGTTACCGCCACGGATTACATACAGGTCTGCCTCTTCTTCTCCTCCTCCTACTCCATCCTCCGTCTCCTCCTCTGCTGACTCCGCCTCTTCCGCTGTACCCCCCAAACTTCCCAGAACCTATTCGACGTGCCAGGTGAGATGTTGCCATGCTGTGCTGCGGCTGTTGTGCCTGGAAGCCAAGAGCCACAACGGTGCCAATCTGCTGAGCGTGCTGAAACAGGGCAGAATGAAACACGTGCCATGCATGGCACATGTCCTGAACTTAGTCGTGCAGCGGTTCGTTGCCAAATACCCTGGGGTCCAGGACGACTTGCGGCAGGCCAGGACAATCTCTGGCCTGATCTTACACTTGCTGACATTCAGCGGCGACACCACCTGCCCGTCAGACATATGATTTGTGAAAGCCCGACGCGCAGGAACTCCACCTTGTGTATGCTTGATAGGCTGCTCCAGCAGCAACGTGCCGTTAATGACTATCTGTACGAACTCTGCAGCAGGACAGGTTCTGGGGAGCTTGGTTTCTTTTCACCGCGCCAGTGGCTGCTCATGCGCGAAGCATGCAGACTTCTGCGGACATTTGATGAGATCACCAAACTGGTCAGTCGCAGCCAGGGCACTATCAGTGACATCGTACCTTACACCTTCTTTCTGGAGCACGCATTGCGTCATGTCATTGATCAAGCCTTCGAGGAGAAGGAGCTGGAAGAAGAGGAAGTCGCAATGCTAAATGAATTCCCAGGGGGCTACTCCATTTGAGACAAGTCAGCAGAAGTCTGAAGAGGAGTAAGAGGAGGATGGTGGCTGGTGGGAGGAGGAGAAGCAAGAAGAGCAGGCTTTAAACTTTTTCGGGGATCCCTGGTGTTGTTCGTGGCTGGGAGGAGGAGACCGAGGACGACATTCTCCTGGGCGATGAGCAGGAGCCAGGGCACTCCACCGCTTCCAATTTATTGAAAATGGGGGCCTTCATGCTCCAGTGTTTGAAGAGGGACCCCCGTATAAAAAGCAAAAAGGGCAAGGACCAGTACTGGGTGGCAACATACTTAGACCCCCGGTACAAACACAAAATGGTGGACATGTTACCAGCTTCACAGAGGGCTGTCAGAATGCAGCCTTTCCAGGCCTTGCTGCGAGAGATGCTGCATTCTGTTGTTGCAGGCGCTGGCAGAGGAATTTGCACCCACAGAGAAATAGTTGCAGGTAGCAATCCTACCATGCATGCAAGAAAAGGGCGGTTTGAAGATGTGTTGATCACTTCGGATATGAGATCATTCTTGCAGCCAACCCATCGACAGCTGCTCTCCGGTTCCAGCCTCAGGGAACGACTAGACCTACAGGTGTCCGACTACATTGGGTTAACAGCCGATATGGGCGCTCTGAGAAGCGAGGAACCCCTGGACTACTGGGTGTGCAGGCTTGACCTATGGCCATAGCTAGCACAATTTGCCATGGAACTCTTGGCTTGCCCCTCGTCGAGTGTCCTGTCCAAAAGGGAGGTTCAGCGCAGCAGGGGGGATCATGACCGATAAGCGCACTCGCCTAGCTCACGACAGTGTGGACTACCTCACATTTGACCGTAATGTCAGTCTAATATACCTCCAGTCACATAATCACTTGATCTTTTCTGTACGGCGAATGCCTAATTGTTGGGGCCTCAGAGAAATTCAACACCTGTGACGACCACGTATTATCGAATTTCACCTATTATCATTTGGGGTTTATTCATAAGGGGGGATTTCGTTTGCCATGTTTTTAATCCAATTTTATATTTTTAGTTCTTTTAAACTTTTGTGATTTATTTCTAGGTGATATCTCTCTCCAACAATAGGGGAGCCCTTGTGATACATCCAGCCCCAGCATAGTCTGCCTCGGTTGACTCATCCAGAACATAGTAAATTTTCTATTTATTTATTTATCTTTTTTTATCTAATATGTGATACACATGTATTGACTATATACACTCACCTAAAGAATTATTAGGAACACCTGTTCTATTTCTCATTAATGCAATTATCTAATCAACCAATCACATGGCAGTTGCTTCAATGCATTTAGGGGTGTGGTCCTGGTCAAGACAATCTCCTGAACTCCAAACTGAATGTCAGAATGGGAAAGAAAGGTGATTTAAGCAATTTTGAGCGTGGCATGGTTGTTGGTGCCAGACGGGCCGGTCTGAGTATTTCACAATTTGCTCAGTTACTGGGATTTTCACGCACAACCATTTCTAGGGTTTACAAAGAATGGTGTGAAAAGGGAAAAACATCCAGTATGCGGCAGTCCTGTGGGCAAAAATGCCTTGTGGATGCTAGAGGTCAGAGGAGAATGGGCCGACTGATTCAAGCTGATAGAAGAGCAACGTTGACTGAAATAACCACTCGTTACAACCGAGGTATGCAGCAAAGCATTTGTGAAGCCACAACACGCGCAACCTTGAGGTGGATGGGCTGCAACAGCAGAAGACCCCACTAGGTACCACTCATCTCCACTACAAATAGGAAAAAGAGGCTACAATTTGCACGAGCTCGCCAAAATTGGACTGTTGAAGACTGGAAAAATGTTGCCTGGTCTGATGAGTCTCGATTTCTGTTGAGACATTCAAATGGTAGTCCGAATTTGGCGTTGTAGGAGAGTACCTGGGGTGGTGGTAAACGGGAGGTACGTGCCAGCGGGGGTCCTGGCCCCGCTGGAGTAAGAGCCGGAAAAGTGCATTTTGCAGCGGTTACGCTGTTAACAACGGATCCGGGCCGGCTCTTATTGGGAGCAGGCAGATATGCGGGCGGGTGCCTGTCTCCCCACGGTCCAGGCCAGGTTTTGCAGGGAAGGGTTAAAACCTGACCAGCAACAAGGGTGTGGTGCACAGTGTGGAGCTTCTGTGTTCTCTGGCTGTGAGAGTAAGGAGTGGAGGTGAGCTGGGCTGCGTGCTGAGGCCTGTAAAGGAGTGTGCAGGGACCCGCAGCTGAATCCAGGAGGGATCCATGTCCTGTGGCTAGGAGCCGGACCCATGGACTTACTTCACCAAGGAGAAAAGGTGACATTACTCCTGGCTTTAAATAGACTTTGCTTTATGTGACTGAAACAGGCCTCAAGTAGCCTGCAGCAGGGACTTGCTGTGTTTGAACTATTATTTTTCTGTGTGTGACCACCCTCCCTATGAACTGCACCGTCTTTCACAAATATGCACCGTGTGAATAAACAAAGCATTGTGTTTTACACCAAGACCGGTCTGTGATGCCTCTATACTGCACTCGCTACCACTGCCTACCAGAGCGGATCCCCACAGCGTAAACAGAATGAGAACATGTATCCATCCTCTGATGGCTACTTCCAGCAGGATAATGCACCATGTCACAAAGCTCGAATCATTTCAAATTGGTTTCTTGAACATGACAATGAGTTCACTGTACTAAAATGGCCCCCACAGTCACCAGATCTCAACCCAATAGAGCATCTTTGGGATGTGGTGGAATGGGAGCTTCGTGCCCTGGATGTGCATCCCTCAAATCTCCATCAACTGCAAGATGCTATCCTATCAATATGGGCCAACATTTCTAAAGAATGCTATCAGCACCTTGTTGAATCAATGCCACGTAGAATTAAGGCAGTTCTGAAGGCAAAAGGGGGTCCAACACCGTATTAGTATGGTGTTCCTAATAATTCTTTAGGTGAGTGTATATCCATCTCTAACCAACCCCCTGATGAGCCCTGGTTGGGAAAACGCGTCGGGGTAATAAATATTGTGATATCATTGTTCTTTCTTCCCAACATATAGGGTTGTACAGGGCCAGACAGGGCAGTTACGGGGACAGGGAAAGCCCACCATCAGGGATTATCCCTAGGCAAAGGCTAATTTAGGGCTGGTACAGGGAGAGATATTCCCTAGCACCCATCTAAGTGCCCCTAGCCTTCCCTCGGCCCATACCAGAGCCTATGTCATAAGTGCCTATGTAGTTCTTGTGCTATCTATACGGCATTGAATTCACCATTCACGGTGGCAGCTGGGCGATATCTTATAATGATGTCCTTATAAATTCATTGAGGTCATCCAGGTATCATAGGGTGATTAATTTTATATATACTATAATTAATAAAAGTTATATTTTAAAGGGTCCATATACTCTATGCTAATACCTGTACTCCACTGGCCTGCAGTAAAATTGTTATCCACTGACCGTCTAATATACCTCCAGCCACATAATCACTTGATGTTTTCTTTCCGGTGAATGCCTAATGTTTGGGGCCTGTACTCCACTTGCCTGCATTAAAATTGATATCCAATGATTGTCTAATATACCTCCAGCCACATTATCACTTGATCTTTTATGTATGGTGAATGCATAATTTTTGGGGCCTGTAATCTAACTGGCCAACAGTTAAATTGTTATACGGTGACCAGCTAATGTAATTCCAGCCACATAATCACTTGTTCTTTTCTGTACGGTGAATGCCTAATGTTTGGGGCCTGTACTCCACTGGCCTACAGTAAAATTGATATCCAATAACCGTCTAATATACCTCCAGCCACATAATCACTTGATGTTTTCTGTCTGGTGAATGACTAATGTTTGGGGCCTGTACTCCACTGGCCTGCAGTAAAATTGATATCCAATGACCGTTTAATATACCTCCAGCCACATTATCACTTGATTTTTCTGTACGTTGAATGCATAATTTTTGGGGCCTGTACTCCACTGGCCTGCATTAAAATTGTTATCCAATGACCGTCTACTATACCTCCAGCCACATAATCACTTGATCTTTTCTGTATGGTGAATGCCTAATTGTTGGGGCCTCGGAGGAATAAAACACCTATGACGACCACGTGTTATCGAATTTCACCTATTGTCATTTGGGGTTTATTAAAGAGGGGGGATTTCGTTAGCCATGTTTTTAATCCAATTTTATATTTTTAGTTCTTTTAAACATATGTATTTGACATGTATTTGTACTGGACTACAGTAAAATCTTTATCCAATGACCGTCTAATATACCTCTAATATTTGTACTTTTGTGATTTATTTCTAGGTGATATCTCTCTCCAACAATAGGGGAGCCCTTGTGATACTGTCACCGCCACGTCTGTGAGAAGGTCTGACAGACGTCCTTTTCTACCTCTTGCATGATGTTCTTTGTTTTGGTTTCACTTTGTCATCTCATTTCCTTCTCCCAGGTGTCACCTATTTAGACTAATCCTCTTTCCTTTAAATTCCCTCCCATACTGCCTCACTTTGCGGTTTATACTACTTCCTGGATTGAAGTGTTCACTGCTGGAGTCTTCTGTGGCTGCTTGTTCAGATAAGTCCTTTCATGTATTGTGTTTCTTTGCTGGCTTGATTCTAGGTGACCCTGACTCCCTCCGTATTAAGTGCAGGGAGCCGGTGGTCGTGTCCCCTCACTATTATAGGGTTTTCAGGTGTCACACAGTCTAGGTACGAGGGCATGCAATCGTTTACCCCTGAGACCCTTGTATGTGCTTAGCAGTCAGGGTGAGCTCTTAGGGTTTTATAGGGGTCACCTTTATGCTCCTTAGTTTGGGATCAAGCCAGTCGGATGTTTATCCCTAACTTCCAGCTATCTGCAACATCATCCGTGACAGATACATCCAGCCCCAGCATGGTCTGCCTCGGTTGTCTCATCCAGGACATAGTACATTTTCTATTTATTTATTTATTTATTTATTTATCTTTTTTTAATCTATTATGTGATACACATGTAATGACTATATATATCCATCTCTAACCAACCCCCTGATGAGCCCTGGTTGGGGAAACGCGTCGGGGTTATAAATATTGTGATATCATTCTTGTACTATCTATACAGCATTGAATTCACCATTCACGGTGGTAGCTGGGCGATATCTTTGTCCTTATATATTCATTGAGGTCACCCAGGTATCATAGGGTGATCAATTTTATATTAACTATAATTAATAAAAGTTATATTTTAAAGGGTCCATATACTCTATGCTAATACCTGTACTCCACTGGCCTGCAGTAAAATTGTTATCCACTGACCGTCTAATATACCTCCAGCCACATAATAACTTGATCTTTTCTGTTCGGTGAATGCCTAATGTTTGGGGCCTGTACTCCACTGGCCTGCAGTAAAATTTATATCCAATGATCGTCTAATATACCTTCAGCCACATTATCACTTGATCTTTTCTGTACGGTGAATGCATAATTTTTTGGGGCCTGTAATCTAACTGGCCAACAGTAAAATTGTTATACGGTGACCGCCTAATGTATCTCCAGCCACATAATCACTTGTTCTTTTCTGTATGGTAAATGCCTAATGTTTGGGGCCTGTACTCCATTGGCGTGCAGTAACATTGTTATCCAATGACCGTCTAATATACCTCCAGCCACATAATCACTTGATCTTTTCTGTACGGTGAAGGCATAATGTTTGGAGCCTGTACTCCACTGGCCTGCAGTAAAATTTATATCCAATGACCGTCTAATATACCTCCAGCCACATAATCACTTGATGTTTTCTGTCTGGTGAATGCCTAATTTTTGGGGCCTGTACTCCACTGGCCTGCAGTAAAATTGATATCCAATGATCGTCTAATATACCTCCAGCCACATTATCACTTGATCTTTTCTGTACGGTAAATGCATAATTTTGGGACCTGTGATCTAACTGGCCAACAGTTAACTTGTTATACGGTGACCGCCTAATGTACCTCCAGCCACATAATCACTTGTTCTTTTCTGTATGGTGAATGCGTAATGTTTGGGGCCTGTACTCCACTGGCGTGCAGTAACATTGTTATCCAATGACCGTCTAATATACCTCCAGCCACATAATCACTTGATCTTTGATGTATGGTGAATTCATAATGTTTGGGGCCTGTACTCCACTGGCCTGCAGTAAAATTGATATCCAAGGACCGTCTAATATACCTCCAGCCACATAATCACTTGATCTTTTCTGTCTGGTGAATGCCTAATGTTTCGGGCCTGTACTCCACTGGCGTGCAGTAAAATTGTTATCCAGTTTCCGTCTAATATACCTCCAACCACATAATCACTTGATCTTTTCTGTACGGTGAATGTATAATGTTTGGGACCTATACTCCACTGGCCTGCAGTAAAACTGATATCCAATGACCGTCTAATATACCTCCAGCCACATAATCACTTGATCTTTTCTGTCCGGTGAATGCCTAAAACATCTGTGACGACCACAAGTTATCAAATTTCACCCATTTTCATTTGGGGTTTATTCAAGAGGGGGATTTCGTTAGCCATGTTTTTAATCAAATTTTATATTTTTAATTATTTTAAACATATGTATTTGACATGTATTTGTACAGGCCTACAGTAAAATTGTCATCCAATGACCGTCTAATATACCTCCAGCCACATAATCACTTGATCTTTTCTGTCCGGTAAATGCCTATTAATGTTTGGGGCCTGTACTCCACTGGCCTGCAGTAAAATTGTTATCCAATGACTGTCTAATATACGGTGATATGTACGGTGAATGCATTATTTTTGGGGCCTGTACTCCACTGGCCTGCTTTAAAATTGTTATCCAATGACCGTCTAATATACCTCCAGCCACATAATCACTTGATCTTTTCTGTACGGTGAATGCCTAATTGTTGGGGCCTCAGAGGAATAAAACACTTGTGACGACCACGTGTTATCATCATTTGGGGTTTATTCAAGAGGGGGGATTTCGTTAGCCATGTTTTTAATCCAATTTAATATTTTTAGTTCTTTTAAACATATGTATGTGACATGTATTTGTACTGGCCTACAGTAAAATTGTTATCCAATGACCGTCTAATATACCTCCAGCCACATAATCACTTGATCTTTTCTGTATGGTGAATGCCTAATGTTTGGGGCCTGTACTCCAGTGGGCTACAGTAAAATTTTCATCCATTGACCGCATAATGTACCTCGAGCCACATAATCACTTGTTCTTTTATGAATGCCTAATTTTTAGGGCCTGTACTCCCGTGGCCTAAAGTAAAATTTTTCTAGGCTCCAGCAGGGCACATTTTTGAGAATTTTAAGATGCATAAAAATGGCCCCTTATTAAAATGCATTTTTTTGGTGGGAATGTTTGTCATGGATCCCCCTCTAGTATGTTACTGTCCATGTTGTGGGACTATTTGTGCACTTATACCCTGTTTCCCTGAAAATAAGACAGTGTCTTATATTAATTTTTGCTCCCAAAGATGCGCTAGGTCTTATTTTCAGGGATGTCTTATTTTCCATGACACAGGAGGATCAGAGGGGGGAATCAAAATGACACAGGGGGATCAGAAGGAGGAATCAAAATGGCACAATAGAATCAGAGGGGGGGGATTACCATTTTAGTCCCCATTCTGATACCCCTGTGTCATTTTGATTCCCCCCTGATCCCCCTGTGTCATTTTAAGTGATCCCCCTACCCTGTGCCAGTGGACAGTGGATTATTTAGTCTCTCCCCCCTCCCACCTTCACCAGACATCCCCCACTACTTTATCAGACATTCCCCCCCCCCCCCACCTCAGTCACCCCTGTGTGTCCGTGCCGGCCAGATTCCACACAATGTGCCCAACTCCTGCCCCGCGTGACTCACTTACTGTCTAATTGCGAGCCAGACAGATTCTGTCAGGGCAGAGCAAGCAGCAGGCGGCAGCTTGTCCTGGCGGCGGCGCGGGCTCTCTGATTTAAAGAGACCTCGCACTGCCTGAACAGCTCTGGCTGCGCTGCAGCCAATCAGTGAGCTGCGCGGTGGCGGTCGCCGCTACAGTTCAGCGGTAGCTTCGGGGGCCTTATATTCTGGTGGGGCCTTATTATCGGGGAGGCCTTATTATCGGGGAGGTCTTATTTTCGGGGGGATGCCTTATATTACAGCGAGAGACAAAACTGGAAGTAGGTCTTATTTTCGGGGGATGTCTTATTTTTGGGGAAACACGGTAGTAAGTATTTGGTGGCTGCAAATATGACCTGAAGGTTTTTTTAAGGTTCGCCTGCCATTAAAGTGAATGGGGCCCACGGCGAACTTGCGGTTTGCGAACATTTGATCGTGCAAACCATCCCGGCCGATGTTCGTCCGTCACTACTTGTGGACTTACGTGAACAATGCATAGGTATCACCAAACTTTCACTACAATTATTTAAAAAAAATCTTCTGTTACATGTTGTTTTCGTGCCTCTCAGTTTAGTGTGTTCAGTGCCGGTGGTCACACATGCTCAGTAGATCAGCAGGACCTCCTGGATCCTCCTGCACACTGGTGGTAGAGTGGTTCCTGCTAAGAAACTTCTCATCAGCATTGGACACAGCAGGTACAGTATACAGGTACAGAGGGAATAAAAAGAACACAATCAAAATTTGATGTGAGGAATGAAATGGGAATTTCTCACCAAGGATATACTGCCTTAGGCCTCATGCACACGACCGTTGTTTGGGTCCGTTGTTTGGGTCCGTTTTGGCGGCTCGGATGCGGACCCATTCACTTCAATGGGGCCGCAAAAGATGCGGACAGCACTCCGTGTGCTATCCGCATCCGTGGCTCCGTTCCGCAGCCCCGCTAAAAAAATCTAACATGTCCTATTCTTGTCCGTGCTTTGCGGACAAGAATAGGCATTTATATTTCCTGGCGCCCGTTCCGTTACGAAATTGTGGAAGGAAACATGGGCGGCTTTTGTTTTTTGCGGATCCGCGGTTTTGCTGACCGCAAAAAACGGCACGGTCGTGTGCATGAGGCCTTAATTGAGCATAGCATAAGCTGGTGATAGAGACCCTGAATAAAATATTGGATTACTTGCTTGAATTGACCCAGCCATTCTGCTATAATATGTATTGAACAGCTCCAGTGTGAGTTGAGCAATAGAGCTGTTAGAGTGGATACCTAGGAATTGATAATGATGACCTATTGTAATGCAAGGCACCAACAAACAGACCAGTGATGAAAGCAAAAAGGTGTTTATTCACCAGAAACATAAACGTCCAGGACACTTGCTGGTAACAAGGAATAATAACAAAAACCAGGCAAGGAGATTCCAGGAATAGTCCCAACCTGTGCTGAATGATGCTGTGCACTTGGCAGTCGAGTCACTCCAGATCTTGGGTCCGTTGCAAAGGACAAAGTTCCTGGCAGTCTTCAGTCACTAGCAGTTGTGACCTATACCTGGTTGAGGGAAAATAACAGTGGGCACTGATCACCCTGAGAGACCTCCTTTTAAATGCCTGCTGACCAATCCCAGGGTGCCAAGTGTCCACTACCATAGGTGAACAAATTGCCCTGCACCTGAGTACATGGCCTAAGGCAATCACAAGTTGATTAACCCATGGCTGGCTCCCTAATCCACTTTGCTCTTGTGAGTCAGTATATTATGCGCCACTGGTCGACGAAGCGCATAAGAAGCGCGTACTCGCGACCGTGTATCCCTTTGCGAACCTTCCCTCGTGCGTACGCACGGACGCATGATTGACTCAGCGCGAGTATGCGAGCGCGTGGACCCAGATGCGGAAACGGAAGTCGCAGGAGACACCGGAGACAACCCTGGCCGCGGCGTCTTGTCACTCGCCTGGCCACTCTGTCCCCGGGACTCCGACGGTCCTCCCCTCCGATGTCCACGCGAACGCATCCCCGCACTGGTTCGCAAAGGGGTCAGCGCTGGTGCATCAGAGACACGCATAACCTGTCCCGCAACTCCACGAGGACCCCTCTTGGTTCCCCTGGAGTGCAAAGCAGGTGAGGATCTTACATTACCCCCCCCCTCGAGGAGGCGGCTCTGAAGACTCCAAGCAAGCTTTCCCCGGATTATCCCGGTGAAAGGCTGCCACCAACTCATCCGCATGCACCTGGCGAGCAGGTATCCAACATCTCTCCTCTGGACCAAAACCCTTCCAGTCCACCAAGTATTGAAGAGACCTTTGGACAAAACGAGAGTCCAAAATTCTGTTCACCTCGAACTCCGGTACCCCTTGGACCTCCAGCGGGGATGGGGTCTGAATGAAGGGAGCGGAGTCGGCTGCCGATTTGAGAAGTGAAACATGAAAGGTGTTCACTCCTCGGATCGACGGTGGAAGAGCAACCTTGTACGTAACTCGGTTGATCTTTTGTGTCACTGGGTATGGGCCAATGAATCGAGGACCCAACTTGGAAGATGGCTGACGCAGCGGAATGTTCCGGGTGGAGACCCACACCTGATCTCCCACCTTAAACTTTTGCTCTACGGTGCGATGACGATCAGCAAATTTCTTCTGTTGCGCCACCGCACTGCGGAGATTCCGCTGGGCCGACGACCAAATGGGACGTCTATCCTCGAACCATTGATCCACCACCGGTGAGTCAGTGGAGGGTCCGGCCAAAGAAGAGAGTCTTGGATCCCTGCCCCCCACGCACCTGAACGAAGACATCTTAGTGGAAGCATGCTCAGAGTTGTTATAAGCCACCTCCGCAAAGGGTAGATACGCTACCCATTCCTCCTGGCAGTCTGACACGAAGCACCGGAGATATTGCTCCAGGGTCTGGTTAGTCCTTTCCGTCTGACCGTTGGTCTCTGGGTGAAAACCAGAAGATAAAGACAAATTAATACCCAATCGGGAGCAGAAAGAACGCCAGAAGCGAGAGATGAATTGCACTCCTCTGTCTGAAACAATGTCATCCGGCGCTCCGTGTAATCGAAAAACATGATTCAAGAACAGATCTGCCAATTCTCTGGCCGAGGGCAATCCAGGGAGTGGGATAAAATGGGCCATTTTACTAAAACGGTCCACCACTACCCAGATTACCGTACTTCCAGAGGACCTTGGCAAATCTGTGATGAAATCCATGGAAATGTGAGTCCATGGAGCCTGGGGAATTGGCAGTGGGAGTAAAGTCCCAGAAGGGGCAGACCGGGACGGTTTACATCTGGCACAAACAGTACATGCCTGGATATAGGCCTTAACATCCACGGACATGTTGGGCCACCACACGTGACGTTTAACAAGGGCAAGTGTTTTCTTAACACCCAAATGCCCGGCAGACTTTGAGTCATGAAGCTGTTGGATGACCTTCAATCGAAGGTTAATGGGTACAAACCATCGACCCTCGGGTTTGTCAGGTGGACTCTCTGCCTGTGAAGGCTCAAGAAGAGAGGACAAGTCCTTCATTACTTCTGCGGCCCCCAGGGCAGCAAGAAAACATTTAGTTGGGAGAATGGTTTCTGGCTCAGAGTCCAGGATGGAAGCAACCTCAGGGAAGCAGCGGGACAGGGCATCTGCCTTCACGTTTTTGGAACCTGGTTTATAAGTGAGGCGGAAATTGAAGCGGGTGAAAAACAATGCCCACCGGGCTTGTCGGGAGTTGAGTCTTTTGGCACTCTCTAGGTACTCCAAATTTTTGTGGTCAGTGTAAACTGTGATGGGATGTTCTGCACCCTCTAGCCAATGTCTCCACTCTTGAAAAGCCAATTTTACTCCCAGAAGCTCTCTATTGCCGATATCATAATTACACTCGGCTGGAGAGAGCTTCCGAGAGAAGAAGGCACAGGGATGTAACCTCTCAGGGTCCCCAGAATACTGTGAGAGAACTGCCCCTACACCGACCTCTGAGGCATCGACCTCGAGAACAAAAGGTCTGGAGGTGTCTGGATGAGTAAGAATTGGTGCCGTGCAAAAGGCCTGTTTCAGCGTCTCAAAGGCTCTGACTGCCTCTCTCGTCCACTTAGAAGGATTAGCTCCCTTCTTAGTGAGGTTGGTGAGAGGTACTACTATCGCAGAAAAATTCTTAATAAACTTGCGGTAGAAGTTGGCAAAGCCTAAGAAACGCTGCAACCCCTTAAGATCCTTAGGCTGAGGCCAATCCAAGACAGCAGAAAGTTTGGATGGGTCCATAGCCAATCCCTTTTCTGAGATAATGTACCCCAGGAAAGGCAATTCCTTCACCTCAAACAGACACTTCTCAAGTTTGGCATAGAGGCGGTTCTCCCTCAGCTTCTGGAAAACCTGACACACGTGTCTCCGATGAGAGACCAGATCCGAAGAGTAGATTAGTATGTCATCTAGATAGACAACAACACATCTATCCAAGAAATCTCTGAGAACATCGTTGATGAACTCCTGGAAGACCGCGGGAGCATTACAGAGACCGAAAGGCATCACGAGATACTCGTAATGCCCGTCTCTGGTATTAAATGCGGTCTTCCATTCGTCACCCTCTCTAATGCGAACTAAATTATAAGCACCCCTTAAATCAAGTTTGGTGAAGACTCGGGCCCCTGCCACCTGAGAAAACAGATCATCAATCAGAGGCAGTGGATACCGATTCTTCACCGTAATCCGATTAAGGGCACGATAATCGATGCAAGGTCTCAAGCCTCCATCCTTCTTCTCCACAAAGAAGAATCCAGCTCCAGCAGGGGAAGTGGATGGACGAATGAAATTCTTCTCAAGGTTCTCTTTAATATACTCCCGCTGAGCCTGAACCTCAGGCCCAGTGAGATTATAAAGATGCCCTCGTGGTGGCATGGTACCTGGCAACAGGTCTATAGGACAATCATATGACCTGTAGGGAGGTAACACATCAGCCCCCTGAGGACTGAACACATCTCGGAAATTATGATACTGCTGTGGTAAAGTACTTAATACTTCCATGGAGGCTAGTGACAGGTCGGGACGAATGCACTTAGTAAGGCATTCCGTACTCCACTGACAAATAAGACCCGAGCGCCAGTCCACTACTGGATTATGGAGCCTTAACCAAGGGAGACCCAAAATCACGGGAGTGGATGGCATGTCAAGGACAAAAAGGCTTAAGGTCTCCCGATGATCAGCCCCCACCGTTACCTGTATTCCCGGAGTCATCCACACTGCACGACCATCTTGAAGAGGGGAACCATCAATCGCGGTCACTGACATGGTGGTTTTCGGCTGGATCAACGGGATGCCAAGTCGACGAACCAAGGTTGAGTCCACAAAATTCCCAGCGGCCCCAGAATCGATTAGTGCTGAAAACTCATGGACCTTGTCTTGCCACCGTAAGGATATGGATACCATCACCCGGCTTGGAGGAGGGATAATAGCACCTAGGGGGTTCTCCTCTATGCCCCCTAGGTTCATTCGTTTCCCGCCGGCAGGAGGGGACAGGTTTTAACGAGGTGTCCAGACTTTCCGCAAAATAGGCACAGGCCTTTCTGTTGGCGACGAGCTCGTTCTGCCTGTGTGAGATGGGAGGATCCAACCTCCATTGGCTCTTCGGCCGATTTAAGAGGCCCTGGATGTGGTCGAGAGGATGAAAACCGAGACGACCGTTCCACTCGCCTCTCACGGATTCGCCTGTCGGCATCGATTGCCTGAGAGATAGCCATTTCCAACGAGAAGGGGGTAGGCAAGGCCAAAAGAAGATCCCGGACCGCATCCGAAAGTCCCAAACGGAAGCGATGGCGTAGGGCTGCGTCGCCCCAGGTGGTGAAAGCTGCCCATCGCCTGAATTCTGCAGCGTATTCTTCAGCTGGGCGGCGGCCTTGTTGAATATGCTCAAGATTGGTCTCTGCGGTGCGAGTACTATCCGGGTCATCGTAAATCACAGCCATAGCCTCGAAGAAGGCGTCCACTGACGAAAAAGCTGTATGGTCTTGAGGCAAATTAAATGCCCAACGTTGGGGGTCTCCACGTAGCAGTGACATAACAATCCCAATTCTCTGCCTGAGAGTGCCAGAAGCCATCGGACGCAACTGGAAATAAAGGAGACAGGAGTCCCTGAAGTTTAAGAACTCCTGTCGCTCTCCTGTGAAGGGGTCAGGCAGAGGGATCTTAGGTTCTGTTTGATGCCTTGCGATAGTGATGGGTAGTGCTGAGGCTCCCTGGATAAGCTGCTGAACCTCCTCCATCACAGTTGTCAGTTGCTCTTGGATTTGCGCTGCAGCGGCTGCTGGTATATTTGGGCGTCGTTGGAACAGCAGGTTAACGGCTCCCGTTAATTCACTCAGCTGCTGCTGGATATTGTCCATGGCAACTGTTAGTTGGGCCCACTGTTCTGTAATGCAAGGCACCAAGAAACAGACCAGTGATGAAAGCAAAAAGGTGTTTATTCACCAGAAACATAAACGTCCAGGACACTTGCTGGTAACAAGGAATAATAACAAAAACCAGGCAAGGAGATTCCAGGAATAGTCCCAACCTGTGCTGAATGATGCTGTGCACTTGGCAGTCGAGTCACTCCAGATCTTGGGTCCGTTGCAAAGGACAAAGTTCCTGGCAGTCTTCAGTCACTAGCAGTTGTGACCTATACCTGGTTGAGGGAAAATAACAGTGGGCACTGATCACCCTGAGAGACCTCCTTTTAAATGCCTGCTGACCAATCCCAGGGTGCCAAGTGTCCACTACCATAGGTGAACAAATTGCCCTGCACCTGAGTACATGGCCTAAGGCAATCACAAGTTGATTAACCCATGGCTGGCTCCCTAATCCACTTTGCTCTTGTGAGTCAGTATATTATGCGCCACTAGTCGACGAAGCGCATAAGAAGCGCGTACTCGCGACCGTGTATCCCTTTGCGAACCTGCCCTCGTGCGTACGCACGGACGCATGATTGACTCAGCGCGAGTATGCGAGCGCGTGGACCCAGATGCGGAAACGGAAGTCGCAGGAGACACCGGAGACAACCCTGGCCGCGGCGTCTTGTCACTCGCCTGGCCACTCTGTCCCCGGGACTCCGACGGTCCTCCCCTCCGATGTCCACGCGAACGCATCCCCGCACTGGTTCGCAAAGGGGTCAGCGCTGGTGCATCAGAGACACGCATAACCTGTCCCGCAACTCCACGAGGACCCCTCTTGGTTCCCCTGGAGTGCAAAGCAGGTGAGGATCTTACACCTATGTTCAGGATAGGTCATCATTATCACATCGGCGGGGGTCCAAGTCCCGACACCCCTGCTGATCAGCTGTTTCAGGATGCAGATGCACTCACCGGAGCTGTTGTACAGAGGCTGTGCTTGGTATTGCAGCTCAGCACTCTTGACTTGAATAGGGCTGAGCTGCAAATAGGCTGTTTGACCGATGAATGTGAATTCACATAGAAACATAGAATGTGTCGGCAGATAAGAACCATTTGGCCCATCTAGTCTGCCCAATATACTAAATACTATGGATAGCCCCTGGCTTTATCTTATATGTAGGATGGCCTTATGCCTATCCCATGCATGCTTAAACTCCTCCACTGTATTTGCAGCTGCCACTTCTGCAGGAAGGCTATTCCATGCATCCACTACTCTCTCAGTAAAGTAATACTTCCTAATATTACTTTTAAACCTTTGCCCCTATAATTTAAAACTATGTCCTCTTGTAGCAGTTTTTCTTCTTTTAAATATTCTTTCCTCTTTTACCTTGTTGATTCCCTTTATGTATTTAAAAGTTTCTATCATATCCCCTCTGTCTCGTCTTTCTTCCAAGCTATACATGTTAAGGTCCTTTAATCTTTCCTGGTAAGTTTTATCCTGCAATCCATGTACCAGTTTAGTAGCTCTTCTCTGAACTCTCTCCAAAGTATCAATATCCTTCTGGAGATATGGTCTCCAGTACTGAGCACAATACTCCAAATGAGATCTCACTAGTGCTCTGTAGAGCGGCATGAGCACCTCCCTATTTCTACTGGTAATGCCTCTCCCTATACACCCAAGCATTCTGCTAGCATTTCCTGCTGCTCTGTGACATTGTCTGCCTACCTTTAAGTCTTCTGAAATAATGATCCCTAAATCCCTTTCCTCAGATACTGAGGTTAGGACTGTATCACAGATTTTATATTCTGCTCTTGGGTTTTTACGTCCCAGGTGCATTATCTTGCACTTATCAACATTAAATTTTAGTTGCCAGATTTTTGACCATTCCTCTAGTTTTCCTGTTACAAATCTTTGTGTCATCAGCAAAAAGACACACCTTACCATTGAGGCCTTCTGCAATTTCGCTGATAAAGATATTAAACAATATGGGTCCCAGAACAGATCCCTGAGGTACCCCACTGGTAACAAGACCTTGGTCTGAATATACTCCATTGACTACAACCCTCTGTTGCCTGTCCCTCAGCCACTGCCTAATGCATTCAACAATATGGGAGTCCAAGCCCAATGACTGCACTTTATTGATAAGCCTTCTATGTGGGACAGTATCAAAAGCTTTACTAAAGTCTAGATAAGCGATGTCTACTGCACCTCCTCCATCTATTATTTTAGTCACCCAATCAAAAAAATCAATAAGATTAGTTTGACATGATCTCCCTGAAGTAAACCCATGCTGTTTTTCATCTTTCAATCCATGGGATTTTAGATGGTCCACAATCCTCTCCTTAAGTATGGTTTCCATTAATTTCCCCACTATTGATGTCAGGCTTACTGGCCTATAGTTGCCCGATTCCTCCCTACTACCTTTCTTGTGAATGGGCACAACATTTGCTAATTTCCAATCTTCTGGGATGACTCCTGTTGCCAGTGATTGGTTAAATAAATCTGTTAATGGTTTTGCTAGTTCACCGCTGAGCTCTTTTAATAGCTTTGGGTGTATCCCATCAGGCCCCTGTGACTTATTTGTATTAATTTTAGACAGTTGACTTAGAACCTCTTCCTCTGTAAAGACACATGCGTCAAAAGATTCATTAGTCTTCTTTCCCAACTGAGGTCCTTCTCCTTCATTTTCCTTTGTAAAAACTGAACAGAAGTATTCATTGAGGCAGTCAGCTAGTTCTTTATCTTCTTCCATATACCTTCCTTCTTTAGTTTTTAATTTGGTAATTCCTTGTTTTAGTTTCCTTTTTTCATTTATGTATCTGAAGAATGCCTTATCGCCTTTTTTCCCTGACAGAGCTAATTTCTCTTCTGCCTGTGCTTTAGAAGCTCTTATAACTTGTTTGGCCTCTCTCTGCCTAATCTTATAAATTTGTCTGTCATCCTCGTTTTTGTTTTTTTTTAGAATTCCTAAATGCTATCTTTTTGTTTTTAATGATTTTGGCCACTTCTGCTGAGTACCACAGTGGTCTCTTCCTTTTTTTGCTTTTACTGACAAGCCTAATGCAATCTTCTGTTGCCTTCAATAGTGCCACTTTTAAGTAGTCCCATTTCTCCTGGACTCCAATGAAACTGTTCCAGTCTGATAGGGACTCGTATACCACTAATCTAATTTTAGAAAAGTCAGTTTTTCTAAAATATAAAACTTTTGTTTTTGTGCGGTGTGACTCAGTCACTGTACTTATAGTAAACCACACTGACTGGTGATCACTAGATCCCAAGCTTTCCCCTACAGTAATATCAGATACCAAATTCCCATTTGTGAATACTAAATCTAAAATGGCCTTTTTCCGGGTTGGCTCCTCCACTACTTGCTGTAGAGATAATCCCAGTAGGGAATTTAGAATATCTGTACTCTTGGCAGAACTAGCTATTTTGGTTTTCCAGTTTACATCTGGAAGATTGAAGTCTCCCATAATGATAACTTCCCCCTTCAATGTCATTTTAGCTATTTCCTCAACTAGTAGATCATCTAATTCTTTGATTTGGGTAGGTGGTCTATATATAACACCTACACGAGTTACCTTATGATTATCAAGCTGCAAGGTAACCCAAACTGACTCTAAATTGTTCTCGCTAACTTGTATCAAATTCGATTTTATGCTATCTTTCACATACAGGGCCACCCCTCCCCCCTTCTTGCATTCTCTGTCTTTCCTGTATAGAGAGAACCCTGGTATTGATATATCCCAGTCATTACTCCCCTTGAACCACGTCTCAGTAACAGCCACTACATCTATATTCTCAGATGCCATTATAGCCTCAAGCTCATTGATCTTATTCCCTAGACTGCGAGCATTTGTAGACAAGACTCTGAGCTTGTCATTTCTTAACCTTTGTGCTACTGGCCTCTTCTGGCATTGTTCCGGGGGGCAGTCGGACTGCTGGATTATCACTCTTTTGCCTCCCTTTCCTAGTTTAAATGCTTCTTAGCAAATACTTGGAACTGTTCACCGAGGACATTCGTTCCCTTGAGAGAAAGATGCAAACCATCTTTCTTGCACAGTTCTTTTCCATTCCAACAAGAGCTATCATGAGACACAAAGCCAAACCCTTGGTTCAGACACCATTCACCAAGCCATACATTGAATTCCTTAATGCGCATCTTCCTGTCATGCTGAAGGTTATGCACAGGCAAAACTGCAGAGAATGAAACAGTTGATGCAACCTCCCGTATATCCTTTCCAAGTGTATGAAAAGCTTCTTTCACCTTTGAAACCTCATTGCAAGCCAGATCGTTTGTCCCAAGATGGAGAATAACATCCACTTCCCTTTCCTGCTTTGCTTGCCTAACTATATTTAGGATCCGTCGTCTATCCCTGCTAGCGGTAGCACCAGGGAGACATCTCACAACACCATTCTCCTCAAACTTCACACCTCTTATGATGGAATCGCCCACCAACAGCTGCTTACTATCAATCCTCACCTTCTCCTTTTTGTCTTTGGCTGCAGTCTTGCATACTTTAGGCATGGGAGATGATTGTTTCTCACCCACTGTGCTTGAGCCATCCTCCATGTTGCTCTTGCACTCTGAAAGTGCTGCAAATGAATTATGGAGAACCACAGACTGTGGGACATGCCTTCTATCCACAACTCTCAGTCTACCTGAACCTACAGTAACCCATCTTCCATTTCTAGGGGGCCTCTGTGGCAGTGGCATTGCAATGTTCTCAGCCTGAGTTTGTTTAGTGGTTAATTTAAAAATCTCATATTTCAAAAAGGTATTTTCCTGCTGCATTATGGAGAGCTGTCTACAGATCAGACAGTATCCAAACCTTTGAAGAGTGGAACCTGAAATAAAAGCACAACAATTCCTGCACAGAACCAGATCTGCCATTGTAAAGAGGGGAAAGATTTTAAACAAACAAATCTTACTTGTTTAGATTGTATCCACCTCCAGATTACCTCCTGAGTATCTCCTGAATATCTCCAATGCACTTATACAGCAGCACTTGAACTAGCAGCCTTGGAAAAGCAGCAAGCTATGATTGGCCTAGGAAGAGGATGCAGTGCTCACAGAGCTGCGGCCTCTCTTAACAGCTAATCAACCAGGGTCCCAGGTGTCAGACCCCTGCCGATCTGATATTGATGAGGATAGGTCATCAATATAAATTCCATATAACCCCTTTATATAAAGATCTTTGCAGTCCTGATAATTCTGAGTTTCAGGCTCTCCCCTCCCAGCTTTTTCTTCCACTTACAATCAATGGCGGATAGCAGGGAGAGCCAAGGGCTCAGGAATCTGAGGAATCACCATCATTTCCCCTGTATTGAACAGCTTGGCTTGCGCTGGAACAGAGTTTAGCAAAATTGCTGGGTCAAGTGTTCGCTTAGGGTATCTGTCACTAGTTTCTCAGGGCAGCATAAAACTGGCGACTTTACCTTTAAAGGGGTTGACCACCAAACAACATTTATCACCTCTGCACAGGATAAGTGATACTTTTATGATCGCTGGGGTTCCAACCTCTAAGACTGCCACCAATCACATCTGTTTGAATGGAGTTGTGCACTACTTGCATGTGCACTGTTCCATTCATGGTCAAGCACAGTGCTCAGCTGTCTTCCTCAGTAGCAGACATAGAAGTGAACAGGTGTGATCACTGCTCCATCCAAATGAGGGCAACCAACCTCCGTTCTTGTGTTTGGTAGGAGTCTCAGTGGTTGGACCCCCCAGCTATCATCCATATATTAAGTGATAAAGGTAGCTGAGAAGTGAGGAAAGTCAAACCTATTCATTGCTTGATCGTCAATAGGTCCAAGTCTGAGGCTTTCCCTTCCAATTCACATGCTTAGTAATTAGTGTGACCTTTGACTAATTTAATTGCAACAAACAGAGCAATAAATAATGATCTGTGCCGCTTAACAACTTGATTCACCGATGTCTTCTTTCATATGACTGTCTACTTGATTCAGCGATGGTCTTGTCATATTATTACATAATCATACCAGCTATTTCACATGGCTTCAGGCCTGAGTTAATGGCCAGTCTGGGCCTGTACATATGTGTGTGTGAGTAAAAAGAGATAATAAGAAGTCAGTTTATTCCCAGTGGGAAATGGATGTTTGAGATTTGCTTTCTTTCCTGTTTGTTTTATGCTTGATGGACTATCAGAAGTCAATTATCGCCTTGTCTCAGTGTTTAAGCATTACTTATAGTGTGAAGTATTAGATCATACATTTAGTGGAATAAATTGTTTTAAAATATAGTTATTAAACTTCATTAAAGCGATGCTTCCCCTCTAGGGGAAATTTGGACTCTTGGTACAAATTTCCATATAGTCCAAAGCAAAACACACAACAGAGCATCTACTTCAGAGTTCAAGGATTTAGGACTGTCAATGTCGGAGGAACTTTCCTGGTCAAATAAAATGTTAAACAGAATCTGTCACATCCCCTAAACTGAATTAAGCTGAGTACTACATGACTAGTACTGCTGACCCTGCTCTGGATCACTAGGTTATTTGTCCATATTCACCCCAGGTCCACCACTGTGTGCCTGCAAACTGGTGCTGGAATACATTGCGAGGACTCAGGACCATGGGAACATCATGAAGAGGACTCCAGGATGAGTCTTTTTATATATATTCTAGCGCCGGTATGCAGGCACACAGCATGGGAATAGGGGTAAGCATGGAATTTCTGTATAACTTAGAGATCTGTCAGGGGTAGCTGTAATAGTCATGTAGTACTCAACTTAACCCCTTAGTGGCCACCAATACACCTTTTTATGGTGGTCACTAAGCAGTGGCATCTCTAGCTTTCAAATTTTGGGGGGGCACACTGGGAGCCAGGACAAAAGTAGGGGGGGGGGGGAGCTATAACAACGATACATTTACACAAGTATGCTTAGAAATGCTACAATACTTTACCCAATACCTAAAACCGCAACAGGGAAGAAAAGTCCTGCTGTCTGAAGTTAAAAAAAACAAACAAATCACTCAGATTTCAACATGTCCTAGTTGCCTGTGGATGACACTGTAATAGGGAGGGGGATCTGTGGATGACACTGCTATGGGGGGGATCTGTGAATGACACTGTTATGGAGGAGGATCTGTGGATGACACTGTTATGGAGGAGGATCTGTGGATGACACATACCATATATAGCATGACAGTGTCATATATAGCATGACACATACCACCCCATGACAGTGTCATCCACAGATCCCCTCCATAACAGTTTCATCCACAGATCCCCCTGCCTATAACAGTGTCATCCACAGATCCTCCTCCCTATAACAGTGTCATCCACAGATCCCCCTCCCTATAACAGTGTCATCCACAGAGCTCCCTCCCGCCGCTCACAGGAGTGTACATTTGACATTTTTTAAACTGTAATCCATATCCTGCAGTAACTTTCACTTTAAATCAGGATTCAGCGGCCGCTCATCTCTACTAGTACCTTAACCTTACACCACTCAGCTAGCTTCGGTAACAGGGCCAGGCTAGAGCCTACAGGCACTGCCTGTTAGTTGTTACCGAGCGAGCGCTGATTTCTGCAGGTCAGAGCATACGGATTACAGTTTGGAAGAAATGTACACTCCTGTGAGCGTTCCAGACCAGTGGCGGATCCAGAGCCTGGTCTCGGGAGGGGCACTTCCAGATTATTTTCTGTCCGCCGCCACAAAACAATGGTGCTTATAGAACAGACTACACAGTGTAGAGGTATACTGTATATTGTGTGGCACAGTGTATGCTATATGTGTATAACAAACATATTTCACATGAAAACTTACAATTACTTGGCTTGACCCTTGGGGATCTCGGACACCACTTCAACCCTTGGCTGGGAGGCTCGGCCGAGCTGATGTTGTGTTTTATCCTAATAAGAAAGATTTCATAATAAGGATTTGGAGAAGGGGCAGAGGGATAGCAGAGCAGGGAGAGGCTGGTGCTGCTACTAGGGGGTCATACCATGGGGGAGTAATAAAGCCCACCATAATGCCCCCCCCAGTAGAAATAATTTTCCTTATAATGTGACAGTGCAAAAAATACCCCCTTGTAATGCCCCCAGTTGAGTTAATGTCCCCATAGTGCCCCCATAATGTGCCAGTATAAAACACCCCTATATAGTGCCCCCAGTAAATGCCCCCATAGTGCTCCTCTCCCCCCTTCCTCCTAGTGCCCCCATAATGTACCAGTATAAAATTCCCCATATATAGTGCCCCAGTAGATGCCCTCAGTGTCCCCCTTATAATGTGACAGTGCAAAAAATACCCCCTTGTAATGCCCCCAGTTGAGCTAATGTCCCCATAGTGCCCCCATAATGTGCCAGTATAAAATACCCCTTTTTAGTGCCCCCCGTACATGACCCCATAGTACTCCTCTCCCCCCTTTCCCATAGTTATGTGTCCCAGTATAAAATGCTACTGTACAGAGCCCCCGATATAAAATACTCCTTCTTTGTGGTAGATGCCCCTATAGTGCCAACCAATAATGTGCCAGTAATAAGTGCCCACAATAATGTGCCAGTAATAAGTGCCCCAATAATGTGCCAGTAATAAGTGCCCCCAATCACGTGCCAGTAATAAGTGGCCCCAATCACGTGCCAGTAACAAGAGCCCTCCCATCATGTGCCAGTAATAAGAGCCTCCATCATGTGCCAGTAACAAGAGCCCCCCATGATGTGCCAGTAATAAGAGCCCCCCCATCATGTGCCAGTAACAAGGCCCCATGTGCCAGTAATAAGAGCCCCTATCACGTGCCAGTAATAAGAGACCCCCCATCATGTGCCAGTAATAAGAGCCCCCCCCTAATGTGCCAGTAACAAGAGCCCCCCCATCATGTGCCAGTAATAAGAGCCCCCCCATCATGTGCCAGTTATAAGAGCCCCCCATCATGTGCCAGTAACAAGAGCCCCCCATCATGTGCCAGTAACAAGAGCCCCCATCATGTGCCAGTAACAAGAGCCCCCCCCATTATGTGCAAGTAACAAGAGCCCACCCAATGTGCCAGTAACAAGGGCCCTCCATGTGCCAGTAAGAGCCCCCCCATCATGTGCCAGCCCAGTAACAAGAGCTTAGAGTCCTCCCAATGTGCCAGTAACAAGAGCCCCCCAATGTGCCTGTAAAACTATTGCACATATAAAAAATAAAAAAAAAACTTATACTTACCTCCATGTCAGCGATGCAATGCAGGCCTCTTCCGGCCTGTGTCCCGCGCTGTACGGCTCAATCGGCGCGATGACGTCATTGCGCCGCCTGCGCTAGCCTCTTATAGTCTGTTGGCCTAGTGCCTGCAGCCTATTAGAGGAAGGGGAAGGGACACGCCTCTCCCTTCCCTGCCCCACCGCACTAGCACAGGCATCTGTATCGCTGTCCTGGGGATGGCGATACCAGATGACTATCGAGATGAGTGCAATGGAAGCGCTCATCTCCCTATGCCCTGCGGCCCCCCGAGCAGCTCAGTTGGGGGGGCACAATGTGATGTAGGGGGGGCCGAGGCCCCCTCTGGCCCCCCCCTTGGTGACGCCAGTATCAGTAAGGGGCCTTAAGCTGGGCAGCCGCCTTTCAACCGTGGCCCGGTCTAGGCGCTGCACGGGTCTCCCGTGCAGTGAGAAAGGGGGCTTGGCTCTCACATGAGAGCCAGGCTCCTGCTCTAACATGCTTTTTTTCTACCGAAAATACGCTTTTCAATGAAAAAAATTGCGGAAATAAAATCTCCCTCACATGTTTGATATCGCCACGCCCTTAACAACACGCACTACATAAATATCATGTAAATTATCCCCTATGGTGGACGCTGTAAAAAAAATAAAAATTGCAGAATTGCTTATTTAATCTTAGTCGCCACCGAAAAACCTTAATAACATGAGATCAAAAAGTGTGATTTGCCCTAGAATGATACCAATGAAAATTATAAGTCGTCCCACAAAAATAAAGTCTTCACACATCTCCATAGAAAGAAAAATAAAAAAGTTATGGGTCTTGGGAAGCAGCGATGCAAAAAGATTTTCTTCCTTTTAAAAAAAGGGGTTTTATTGCACAAAAGTAGTAAAACGTAAAAAAAAAAATATGTATTTGTTATCGCTGTAATTGTACTGACCCAGAGAATAAAGATATTATGTTATTTATACCAAAAAATTTACGCTGTAAAATTTATAACGTAAAAACTCATCAGCAGTATTGCTGTTTTTTCCTATCTCCCTCCCAGAAAGTGTTAATAAAAGTTCATCATAAAGTTATGTGTACCCCAAAATTACACAATTAAAAACTACAACTTGTCCCTCATAAAGCTACATAGACAGAAAAATAAAAAAAAGTTATAGCTCATGGAAGGCGACAATGAAAAAAGGAAGAAAAGCGCTTAGTCAGTAAGGCCCAAAACAGGCTGCACACTAAGGAGTTAATGGTGTTCGAGGGAGGTGACAGATTTCCTTTAAAGAGGACATCAATTATGCCCTAATGCAGTACCCCAGTAGAATGGGGTATCTGCAATTGTTTGGTAATGTACTGTAATGTTATGTTATACATTGCAATGTAATGTGACACACCCAGTATGCTTAAAGAGGACCTCTCACTGCTCCTTACATGCCTGTTTTAATAACTTCATGCATCCCCCGTGTAATCCCATTTCCAGATCATCTATTCGTATGTCTGTATGTTGTGCCGTTCCTTTATTATTTCTGCTAGAAGTTATATATGAATTGCTATTATCCTTCAGTAAGGGTGATAACCAGTTGGGGGGGGGGGGGGTGTACCTGCACATTCTGACTCTATCCAATCAGTTCTGCCTTTGTCAGACTGTGCAGGGACAGCCCCCCAACTGGTTACCTCCCCTCTGTACCCTTACTGAAGGATAATAGCAATTCATTTATAACTTCTAGTAGAAATAATAAAGGAACGGCACAACATAGAGCCATAAGAACAGATGCTCCAGAATTGTTATTATTTGCATTGGGCTATTTAAAAAGGCATGTCAGGAGCGGTGAAGGGTCCTCTTTAAGCATGAGACAGGTATGTCCAGCCATTAATATTGATGACCTATTGTCAGGATAGGTTATCAACATCTTATTGGTGGGGTCTGACACCCAAGAGCCCTGCCAATCAGCTGTGAGACAAGGAGCGAGTGCTTGTATTACACTGCACTTCCAAGACGAAGTACAGTGTAATGATGAGGAAGCAGTTCTCGCATGGAGCACTGCACGTTTACAGTTTGCACAAGAGCACCTGGATGTTCCACAGCAGTACTGGCAAAATATTCTGTGGACAGATGAAACCAAAGTTGAGTTGTTTGGAAGAAACACACAACACTATGTGTGGAGAAAAAGAGGCACAGCACACCAACATCAAAACCTCATCCCAACTGTGAAGTATGGTGGTGGGGGCATCATGGTTTGGGGCTGCTTTGCTGCGTCAGGGCCTGGACGGATTGCTATCATCGAAGGAAAAATGAATTCCCAAGTTTATCAAGACATTTTGCAGGAGAACTTAAGGCCATCTGTCCACCAGCTGAAGCTCAACAGAAGATGGGTGTTGCAACAGGACAACGACCCAAAGCATAGAAGTAAATCAACAACAGAATGACTTAAACATCAGAAAATACACCTTCTGGAGTGGCCCAGTCAGAGTCCTGACCTCAACCCCATTGAGATGCTGTGGCATGACCTCAAGAAAGCAATTCCCACCAGACATCCCAAGAATATTGCTGAACTGAAACAGTTCTGTAAAGAGGAATGGTGAATAATTACTTCTGACCGTTGTGCACGTCTGATCTGCAACTACAGGAAACGTTTGGTTGAAGTTATTGCTGCCAAAGGAGGTTCAACCAGTTATTAAATCCAAGGGTTCACATACTTTTTCCACCTGCACTGTGAATGTTTACATGGTGTGTTCAATAAAAACATGGTAACATTTAATTCTGTGTGTGTTATTAGTTTAAGCAGACTGTGATTGTCTATTGTTGTGACTTAGATGAAGATCAGATCACATTTTATGACCAATTTGTGCAAAAATCCATATCATTCCAAAGGGTTCACATACTTTTTCTTGTAACTGTATAAATGACTGACCGCTGAAATCAGCTCACCTGTCTCTACTTCATTCTGCCATTAGTATGGACAGCATAAAGGTGGTGACAGGTTCCCTTTAACACTCCATTTTCTAGAATGGCCCAGAGTTACTTATGTGCCTAAAATCTATCTAAAACTGGCACAAATTGGAGTGATTTTGGCACAGTTTAGAGGAATCTATTCTTCTTTCCGAATTGCTCAAAAAGGGGTTGATTGCTTAGGGGCAGAGCTTTGCTGGCAAGGGGCATGGCCTAAGATGCGCTGTTTTGCACCACAATTCTGGCATAAAATTCAAACAAATTGTTTAAAAAGTGTCTATCCCTGCGCCAGATTTATCATCCAGCCTGGGCCCCTGTGATAGATAGGGTGCAGGTCTAGACAGCTGGTCTGCAGTTACACCATTTATAGGATGAGTAAATCTGGGCCAATAAGTCTACATAACTTTAAGCTAACTTCCCAAAATTTCTAATTTCAATGCAGCTCATCTGAAAGTTGATTTCTAAAGAAGAAGGCAGATAAGCAGCTGCAGGCATCTGCCGCCGATTATGTTTGGGGTGAAATAAAGTACCAGGGAAAGAAAAAGTCCAAAAGAGCCACATATGTTGATGTAGATCAGATAACCAGATGAGATCCAACACTGCAGAAATCATAAATTAAAATTTTAATATTTTATTATAGGCAAATAAGATACTAGTGGTGCTGAAACTCAGCTTATGCTTATTTCAGGTTACACTTTAGGCTCATGAACATGGCAGAACCGCGGGCAGAAGGCCAGTTGCTCCGTATGACATTCCTCCCTGGAAGCATTCCAGGACACTGTTTACCTACTAACCATACTCCAGGGGCAGAACTGCAATTTGGCATCTGAGGTCTAAGGATGGTGCTTGGACATGAGCCTTACATTTCGTATGAGCATTAGGGCTGGGTGATAAATAACAGATGTGAGATGGCTGTTTGTGTTGTCAAGAGGAAGAGATAGTAATGTATGCTGTACTGAAGTGTTCCCAGCAGGTGGCTTGCTTTCTGTTATCTGACACTAATGATTCACATGTCGGTATGCTGAAATAATGGAGCTAGAAGGAACACTATTATTTCAACTTTGGTCGAAGCTGTCTAGGAGAATAGGGAGGGAGGGCGCTTGAACTCCTGGAGGGTCACTGGGAGGCTTTCAGGATCAGAAACAATAGAAAAGCTACAGTACAAAAGCAGGTCTTCTATAGGGCGGGAGCGGATGAGGCCTGGATGCGTTGCGGATGCGTTCAGTGAAAAATGCACGATTCATTCAGTTTAGCGGGCGATAGCGGGCGTGATAAAAAAAACTGCAGTTTTAGAAACAACATCTCTTAGCAACCCTCCGTGAAAGCGCATCGCATCCGCACTTGCTTGCAGAGGCGATGCGATTTTCACGCAGCCCCATTCACTTCTATGGGGCCAGCGTTGCGTGAAAAACGCAGAATGCGTTGAACAAGTGATGCGTGAAAACCAACGCTCATGTACACAGATCCATTGAAATGAATGGGTCCGGATTCAGTGGGTTCGCATCACGCATTGCACCCGCACGGAATGCTTGCTCGTGTGAAAGGGGCCTAAGTGTCTAACCATATCACAGCGAAAGGTTACTCAGGTCAAAGGGGTCTCAGCCACAGAATCCGTCAAGTCCCCTAAATCCTATTTAAGTGCAATACTACATGACTAGTACTACTGCCCCTGACTCCAGATCACTAGGTTTTATGTCCATCTTCACCACCACTTCCCCCACTGTGCGCGAGCAAACCGGTGCTGGAATACATTGCGAGGACTCATGAGCAAGCGAACATAATGGAGAGGACTCCAGGGTGAGTCCTTTCAATATGCAGGCACACAGTGTAGCAAGAGTGGTGAGCATGGACATATAACAGTGATCTGGACTCAGGGGGGGGCAGTATTAGTCTTGTAGTACTCAACAGATTCCCTTTAAATATTATTCAGTGAGTTGCATTATAAGAAATAATATACTGTTAGTTTTTGGAATTACTCCCATTATAAGCAGGGTTAGTTCCTATAATAAGCTGCCAGGCTGCAGGGGAATCTAATTGTCGGCATCATACCTGTTAGCAGAAGACCATAGCTGCTGACGGTACTGGCAGCGAAGTAGTGGCAAATTTGATAATAAGAATATGTTAGGCAATTGCTCATAATGCAATTCCCTAATGGGATACATAGGGAGGTCTCCTGTTAAAATGTAACTTTATTTACAAATGCCTAACCAGGCAATAGAACCTGTCTTGACCCAGGTATAAATTAATACTTCACTTTTATTGAGATAGATATAAAATATAATATACTACGTGTGTGCAACGTACACTCTTTAATTGAACTTAGACAAAACAAAAAAAATAAAAGTGTTAAAAGCACAGTGCACCACTAGACTGATGAAAATGTTATCTGGACAATTAGAAGGGAAGGGAGATGTGCACTATCTCTCACCCTAAGTGCCTGTAGGCTTGCGCCTACTGATGACACTGGGAGGGCCAATCAATACCGTAGCAACGTCCGCGGTATCCCTACCAGCTGAGAGTGGTTGTCATGGCAACCTTATAAAGTGGTGGGAGACAGTCAGTGTCAACCCACTATACACATGGCGCATTAAGCGTCTCAAATAATCTCAGACTAAGATTTGTAGCGACCGTACCAAGGACTCAATGCCCAGCAGTGATGCCCAAGGTAGCATGATGATTGGACTGAACTAAGCACCATCGACCTGATGACCGCTAGATGCTAGTACACAATGGAGTGGTGCAGAGCGATTAAAAACTAGCACTGCCCCCCGACATGTTTCGCCAGTATTCACCCCTGAAGAAGCCAGAATACTGACGAAACATGTCGGGAGGCAGTGCTAGTTTTTAATCGCTCTGTAAATAAAGTAGTGAAATAACCTTACCCAGGTTAGGTCCCAAATATAAAATACTGTTAAAATGTAAAAGATAGAAATCGTAAAGACAATTGGGGTCATTTATTAAAGCCGGCGTCTTAGACGCTGGTCTTAATAAAGCCCCTGCGCTGGCGGTGGATCCGCTGGAGTTGTGTAGGAGCACCGGACTCTACATAACTTCAGTGGATCCACCGCCGCTTCTAAATGTAAGATAGCTTCCAAGCTGGCTTACATTTATACCTTTTTCTACGCCTGAAACAGGGTAGAAAATGGTAAATGCCTGCGGGCCCATCCCCTTCCCTGCCCATGTCACACACACTTTTTTAGACCTGGCGTGAGCGGGGAAAAGTCGCAGATTGCGGCGCAACTAACTGTTGCCCAAATCTGCGCTTGAAAGACACCTGTTTTTGGTGTATTTCAGCTTCATAACTGACCCCCAATGTACGTTGTGTCCTAAATTTGCATGGTTTCTTCACATTTGTACTGCAGTGTGATAACAGGACATGAGAGCAAAGCTGTCCTCTCATTAACAAAAAAATAATATTGCAGCCCGATAGAAATGTCGGATTGCTGTAAAACTTTGCATGCAGTTTTCATTGCATGTTTGGCCTGAGTAGACACTCTTGCCACAAGAGGGCATAAAAGTGCTTCCCTCACTGACCTATAAAAAGGCTCTCAGAGGCTACTTTTGGGTAGTGGACATTTTGGTGAGAACGCTGACTGCTTGACATGCCTTTTTGACCTACAATAAGACAGTTTGCCTTCGAGAGGGGGCTGTCATGGTGGGGAGTGGGGGAAACCCCCCACTGTACAATGTAAAAGGTAAAGGGGTAGCAGCTAGACCAGGCTGCCAAGAAAAGGGAGCTGGTCACCTCTTATAGCATCCCTAAATCTGTCCCTGTTCTCCTAATTGTATGAGCCGACCCTTAAGTTAGGAGGGCCCATACACTGGAACCTCAGAACCCTGAAATCCCTGAATATCCCTGAGGTTAGGTGACAGGGACAAGAGACAACCAGGTTCATCCAAGACACGGATGAACCAGAGTCTCCACAGGCCTAGCTGCAGGGAAAAGTGGGTGACTAAATACAACAGAGTCGGCAGGTAAGAAAACCAGAAACACACTTACCTGCCGCAGCCACCAGGACTGGAACCCGTGCAAAAGTACAGGTGCCCACGCACCAAATAGGACACTGTACAAACAACACCACACACAGGTATCCAGCACACCTGATACTGCCTGGGCCCCATACAGCAAGGTGCAATGCAACCCCAGGCAACACTGCATCCATACTTATGGTTCACCCCTCCGGGAAACCAGCCCCCTTCCGGAGGTATCAACATACCGGGTGACGAATAGCATACATGCAGGGACCAAAAACAGCCCAGACATGTAACAACCAACAAAACGCTACACACGCCCAGAACATAAACCCACACCACACATGCAACAAGTGAGGGTAAAGGTACATGGAGGGTACATAAGGGAGGACAATTTAGAAACACCCAGGCAAGGCTGTAGTACAACCGCACCAAGCCAGCAAGCCACAGGTATATATCAAGCCCGCGGCCACACACAGGAAACACCTTAATCCCCACTAGCAAGAAGATTAACCCCTTGTTCATCAAACAGCAGGGAGGCAAGCCTTAAAGGTAGAGGGAACATGCAAACTGCCAACAACATGTTGCCACCGGCAACCAGTCTGCATGGCAACCACGTCACGGTCAAACACCAATATGACCTCGACGGGGGCACAGCATTGGACTAAGTAAAGCAGTATGCTCATTTTGATGAATTGCCCACTATCTAAGCCGTTCTTTTTTCTTTTCTTTTCTTATTTTATTTTAAATCAATGGTATAACATTACAGTTCAATGAAAGATAGCTCAAACGGTATTATAACAGGACATGTACAAGAAAGATTTCAACATTAACCAATCAAACAGCACATCTAGGCCATTCTCACCCAGCTGTTAGATGTTGGGAGCAGTGGTTACATGAGGGCACACACCGAACAAGCTCCGGCCGGCCCAGACAGACCTTCAGTCGAGAGAATCCTTTGATCTGCCGACAAGCACGAACAGTGACCACAGTCTCTGCCCAGACCATTTCCAGGTGCTTAGAAGAAGAAATTTTGTATCACAATGCCTAATACATGTCCTTCCATTAACAACGAGACACTGTCGCCTGCGTTTGCTAATTCTATGCTAATTCTGTTTCAGGCCCAAATTATTTAAATTTTCTTTTAAAATGCAAAATAGCCTTTATTGTATTTCTTTAAAATAAACACAGAGTGAATTAATGTCTCTCGTATAACGTATTTTATATTCGTCTGTGTTTTACTTAAAAAAAATATTAAACACAATACACACTAGTGTTTGTGGAAAGCTGAGGGGTCGACCTGCAGGCGTCCCCCAGCATTGATAGAGAAAAAACCCTGAGGAAAAGGATGGAAGATAGCTGGGAAGGGAATTATTAGGATTAGAATAGCCCTACCAGAGTAGGTAAGAATACTAGAATGGAAGATGACACTGAGAGCTAATTGAAACAAAGTAAATAGAATATTGAAACAACTTGCTACATTGGCAACAAGAGTGTTGCTAAAGATAAGGGTACTTTCACACTAGCGTTTTTGTTTTCCGCTATTGAGTTCCGTCCTAGGGGCTCAATACTGGAAAAAAAACTGATCCTAATGCATTCTGAATGGATAGCATTCCGTTCAGTATGCATCAGTTCAGTCCCTCTTACGTTTTTTGGCTGGAGAAATTACCATAGCATGCTGCAGTTTTCTCTCTGGCCAAAAATCCTGAACACTTGCCGGAATTTCCATTGAAATGCATTAATGCCGGATCTGGTCCCAAGTGTTCTGGCAAAACGGATCCGTTCTTTCCGTCCGCACATGCGCAGACCATTAAATCTGTGAAAAAATTAAATACCGGATCCGTTTTTCCAGATGACAACCGGAAAGACGGATCCGGCATTGCAATGCATTTGTGAGACGGATCCGCATCCGTATCCGTCTCACAAATGCATCTGTTTGCGACGGAACTGCCTACCGGAATCCTATGCCGCAAGTGTGAAAGTACCCTAAGCGATTAACTCTCAGCATACAGCAGCCATTGGTATTTGATTATCACGGTCGGCGTGGCTATCACATACGTGACACAGAGGGAGGGAACGAGGAAGGCCCTGCCCAAGTGAGAGGGAAGATGGTGACCCCTGACTCACCTGGCGGCTGGCACCTGGCTGCCCTGACGTCCCTAGACGGGTTCCTCACCCGTACGCCGATCACGTGCCTAAAGCCCTGGCTTTCCCTGAGCTGAGCCCTAGGTAGTGAACAGGGCGATGGGAACACTAGTCCGCACCACTAACTCTAAGGGAAAACACCAAGGGGAGGACAGACAACACAGACTCAACATATATTCCCAGGTGGGCGACAACAGGAGACAACAATAAGCCAAACAGGGATCCGGAGGGTAGCACACAGGAACAACAACCAGGATTAACCACTCCAGTGGGTCAGTATAGATGTCCAGGCAGGAAGCTCTATAACTGGCAACTAGAGAAGTGTGAGGGGAGAATATAAGGAGGTAGGGAGTGGCAGACAAGAAACAGCTGAGGAGGAGAAGCTACGGATCCCTGAGAGAGACAAAAAGGATAGCAAGGCAAACACAGAAAACAATAACTAAGAAACACCATGATCTTTAGATATAGAGCGCGCAGCCACCCGCTGCGACTTCCTGACCCCGGGTATAACGGAGTCAGACGTGGCTCTTGATACCCTCGTGACATTGATGTTATGGAGCGGTGGTGTGTGTGAATTAACACAACCTCCGTCATTATTAATACATCCACACCCAGCTATCAGTACCATCATTATATGGAAATGACTTGAGAAAAAGAAAAAACTAAACACTATTAGTCTTCTTGGGCTTTTAATATCACCAAAGGCTTTTTTGAGAGTATAACACAGACGAATAGAAAATACGTTATACGAGAGACATTAATTCACTCTGTGTTTATTTTAAAGAAATGCAATAAAGGTTATTTTTTATTTTAAAAGAAAATACTGTATAAATAATTTGGGCCTGAAACAGAATTAGCATAGCTATTAGCTATTGATGTGTGTTCATTTTCAAAATAAATTCTGGGCCAATAAGGGTCAATATTTTCTATCAATATGCAGTGATTTTATGAACAAGTAACGTGCATTGCTCTGGCCTAGAACTTTATCGTCTTTAGTGATGAATCCAGGTTCTGTTTGGGATCTGACGGTTGGGTTCAAGTATGGAGGCCTTGTGGTGAGCTTTTTAGTCCTGCCTTTGCTATAGAGCAACACACTGCCCAACTGCTGGTGTGATAATTCTGGGAGCCATCGGTCACCCCTAGTAGTGATATGAGAGACACTAACAGCTCAGTGATATGTGCAGGACATCCTGCCGCCATATGTGTTCCTCTGATGGCAGGGCTTATAACTGGCATTTTTCAGCAGGATAATGTCCGACACACAGCAAGGGTTTCCCAGAAATGTCTCCTCCAGATTATACTTCCTTGTGCAGTGTCCCACTCAGTGATTGTCGTGGGCCCCTTATAACTTTGGGCATATGTACAGTACAGACCAAAAGTTTGGACACACCTTCTCATTCAAAGAGTTTTCTTTATTTTCATGACTATGAAAATTGTAGATTCACACTGAAGGCATCAAAACTATGAATTAACACATGTGGAATTATATACATAACAAACAAGTGTGAAACAACTGAAAATATGTCATATTCTAGGTTCTTCAAAGTAGCCACCTTTTGCTTTGATTACTGCTTTGCACACTCTTGGCATTCTCTTGATGAGCTTCAAGAGGTAGTCCCCTGAAATGGTTTTCACTTCACAGGTGTGCCCTGTCAGGTTTAATAAGTGGGATTTCTTGCCTTATAAATGGGGTTGGGACCATCAGTTGCGTTGAGGAGAAGTCAGGTTGATACACAGCTGATAGTCCTACTGAATAGACTGTTAGAATTTGTATTATGGCAAGCAAAAAGCAGCTAAGTAAAGAAAAACGAGTGGCCATCATTACTTTAAGAAATGAAGGTCAGTCAGTCAGCCGAAAAATTGGGAAAACTTTGAAAATAAGGGCTATTTGACCATGAAAGATAGTGATGGGGTGCTGCGCCAGATGACCTGGCCTCCACAGTCACCGGACCTGAACCCAATCGAGATGGTTTGGGTGAGCTGGACCGCAGAGTGAAGGCAAAAGGGCCAACAAGTGCTAAGCATCTCTGGGAACTCCTTCAAGACTGTTGGAAGACCATTTCAGGGGACTACCTCTTGAAGCTCATCAAGAGAATGCCAAGAGTGTGCAAAGCAGTAATCAAAGCAAAAGGTGGCTACTTTGAAGAACCTAGAATATGACATATTTTCAGTTGTTTCACACTTGTTTGTTATGTATATAATTCCACATGTGTTAATTCATAGTTTTGATGCCTTCAGTGTGAATCTACAATTTTCATAGTCATGAAAATAAAGAAAACTCTTTGAATCGAAAGGTGTGTCCAAACTTTTGGTCTGTACTGTATATATATATATATATATATATATATATATATCTGAGGGTGTGTCTATGTAGGAAGGAGAGGGAACAGGAGAACAAGAAGAAAAGAAAAAAGAAGTTAATGGAGGAGGTGAACAAGGAAAGTCCAGTAGGTAGCTGCCACTTTAGCCCCTTGACCCTGATCAAGCTGAGGGAGCATGGACAAAATCTTTACAGCTACCTACCACAGACCAGAGAGTCAATGTCTGGATATAGAGCAAGTCTAGTGGAGACAGAAACTAAATTAGTTTATGGACTCCACATCACCAGTGACCGGGAGAAGCCTAAATGCAGCCGGACGACTAGGCGCCAAGTTGTCCATTACCACAAGCCTCTATGGATATTGTGGACCTGAGTTTATGGAAGCATCCTGTACAAATAATGGAGCAGAAGGTTTTTGCCTGCTGTTAGGGAGACCGCCCTGTGGAATACTAATTACAAGTAAGAAGTTTATTATATCCAGTACCTGAGTGCTAGAGTGTGGACAAAGTATAGACAGATATAGAAAGAAAGAAAGCTCCTCAAATTACAATTGTCAAACCTGTTACAAGGAGTACAGCTGAACTAATATTGGGATTATTACTTTTGCTATCTAAATGAACTGTACGGACTATCCTGAGACAATTGATCAAGTAAAAGTTCTGTTGTTTACAACAATTGACTCCTCATCCTTTCTACCACCTTCATTTGCACCTAACGGTGCTGGCGTCACGAACACCTAAAAACCCATTCCACCAAGGGCACCTCAAGCAACATCTGGCAGGAATCCCTGGACAACAGAGTGTGACCCGAAGGAACTGGTGCTATCCTTCCCATGCACGCCGGCCTAGGGAGGCTCCGCTAACCATGAGTAAAACTACTACTACCCCCATCGGCCCACCGTAGCTCATGTTTTGCCCTTGCGGTCCGGTCACCGCACTTGTCCTGCTTGGTCACCACAATTGTCACCAATCGAGCATTTATGGGACCAGCTGGGACGGCAACTTTAGCAACCTACGAGTGTGCAGGATCTACAGGCCAAGCTGCAGCATCAGTTTGCGAATGTCCCGGGGGATACCATACAGAACCCGTATGCCTCCATGTCCAACAGTATCTCATCTTGTATCCAGGCTAGAGGCTATATCTCGTCTTGTATCTAAGCTAGAGGTGCCCAACTGGGTCCTAGGGCCTCCTTTCAGTTTCCCCAATAAACATTCTTCCACTCTGATATTGTAATCATTAACATACAGTCCTGATCAAAAGTTTAAGACCACTTGAAAAATGGCAAAAAATCATATTTTACATTGTTGGATCTTGACAAAGTTCCAAGTAGAGCTTCAACATGCAACAAGAAGAAATGAGAGTGAGACAAAACATTTTTTGAGCATTCAATTAATTGAAAATAACGATTAAACTGAAACAGGCTGTTTTTTAGCTAATCCAAATTTTAGGACCACATGCCTCAAAAAGGCGAAATCTGTGCAAAGATGTGGATTCATTGTCATTTTCTGTCAGGTAGTCACACATTGTGATGGCTAAGGCAAAAAAACTCTCCCTTTTTGAACGTGGTCGGGTTGTTGAACTGCATAAGCAGGGTCTCTCACAGCGCGCCATCGCTGCTGAGGTGGGACGCAGTAAGACAGTCATTTGGAATTTCTTAAATGATCCTGAGGGTTATGGAACAATAAAGTCAAGTGGAAGACCCAAAAAAATTTCATCAGCACTGAGCCAGAGGATCCAATTCGCTGTCCGTCAAGACACTGGACGATCCTCGACCCAAATTAAGGCCCTTACTGGTGCTGACTGCAGCCCCATAACCATCAGACGGCATCTGAGACTGAAGGGCTTCAAAAACAAAAACCGTCTTTAAAGACCTTATCTCCTTGAACGCCACAGAACTGCTCATTTGGACTTTGCAAGAGAGCACCAAACATGGGACATTCAAAGGTGGAAGAAAGTTTTATTCTCTGATGAGAAAAAATTTAACCTTGATGGTCCTGATGGTTTCCAACGTTACTGGCATGACAAGCAGATCCTACCTGAGATGTTTTTTACGCGCCACAGTGGAGAGGGCGCCATAATGGTCTGGGGTGCTTTTTCCTTCAGTGGAACAATGGAGCTTCAGGAAGTGCAGGGGCGTCAAACGGCCGCTGGCTATGTCCAGATGTTACAGAGAGAATTCTTCATGACTGAGGGCCATCGTCTGTGTGGTAACAACTGGGTTTTTCAACAGGACAACGCTACAGTACACAATGCCCGCAGGACAAGGGACTTCTTTCAGGAGAATAACATCACTCTTTTGGCCCATCCTGCGTGTTCCCCTGATCTAAATCCATTGAGAATCTTTGGGGATGGATGGCAAGGGAAGTTTACAAAAATGGACAACAGTTCCAGACAGTAGATGGCCTTCGTGCGGCCGTCTTCACCACTTGGAGAAATGTTCCCACTCACCTCATGGAAACGCTTGCATCAAGCATGCCGAAACAAATTTTTGAAGTGATAAACAATAACGGCGGAGCTACTCATTACTGAGTTCATGTTTGGAAGTTGGATTTCTGTTTTGGGGGGGTTTAGTTTTTTTTTGGAGGTGTGGTCCTAAACTTTTGATCAGCTGAAAAACAGCCTGTTTCAGTTTATTCGTTGTTTTCATTAAATTGAATGCTCAAAAAATGTTTTGTCTCACTCCCATTTCTTCTTGTTGCATGTTGAAGCTCTACTTGGAACCTTGTTAAGATCCAGCCATACTAAATATGATTTTTTGCCATTTTTCAAGTGGTCTTAAACTTTTGATCAGGACTGTATATCATCATTACATTTACACATAGAAAGTTTCATTCCAACAAGTTCTTCTTGGTGCAATGAGTATATACATATATATCTTATCTCTTATATATATAAAAATAAATTACTGTGGAGGTCACTGTTAAGAGGTGGGGCTCTGTGGAGATCACTGTTATGGGGAACACTGTTGATATCTTTTAACCACACACACAAACATTAAATGAAATAGTCAAAATAAGCCCAAATGCAAAGCCAGGTCATTCTGTTATATAAAAATGTAAGACTTATGGGACATCACTCCAGGACACATTGTATAACCTTTCCTTGGGTCTCAGCAGAACCTTCTTTAAACATTGCAGTTTCTTAGAGCTGGTAATACACAGAGAGCATGAAATATTCATCGACAGCAGAGACAGGCTCAGATGAACGCAATAAAAAATCAATTTAGAACATGTTATCAACTACATTTCCAAGAATATATGCGGGAAGTTATGAGAGAGAGGGGGATCTTAAAGGGGTTGTCCAGGACTTACGTATTAATGATCTGTACTCCAGATAGGTCATTAGTATCAGAACAGTGGGATCTGATAGCCGGCACCACCACCAATCTGCTGTGTGTGGCAACAGCCAGCGCCAGAAACAGTGGACAGAGCTGGAAGCAGAAGGTTCCGTCCATTGTGTCGTGACCATGCCGGGGTACTACGGGTGAGCTCTCATTCAAGTGAATGGGAGCTCAGCTACATTATGCTGGCATCAGAAACTATCCAGTGTACTGAGCCTTCTGCTTCTACTATCCTGAGGAAAAGGCATCAGCATCTAAATTCTGGAAATCCCCTTTAACTTTTCCTTGCAAGACGTGAAGAATTCAGACCTGTCCATATAAGATGATGGTGGCTCCAATTGGCTCTCCATACTAATGTCTTAACTCCACTTTATATGACTCTTTACCCGGCAACTTCTTCACCAACGTAAGCAACAACGCTCTGGTGATACTACACAATACACCCTAATTGCTACAAATTCTGAAAATAAGAGCAGTCAGAGTCCAGCACTGAAAATGGTCCACCACTTCAGATTTACTAAAATCTGCCATTACAACCAGTCATATATTGTCTACAGGGGTCTAACAAGTAACCTTGGGGTCCCATAGCAAAACTTGGAATGGTGCTCTATTCCACCATGACCACTTTAAAACAGCAAGTTCAGAAAAGCTTATGATTGGTCTCCCTAATGGACAAGGCTAAGAAACACATTGATGTCATAGTACTGAGATAATGCACACAGTGATATCACAGTACAGGGATGATGTATACAGTGATGTAATAATAGTGGAATAATGTGCATAGTGAAGTAACAGTATAGGGATAGTGCACATAATGATGTCACAATACTGACATAATACACGTAGTGATGTCACAGTACAGAGATAATAAACACAGTGATGTCACAGTACAGGGATAATAAACACAATGATGTCACAGTACAGAGATAATAAACACAGAGATATGACAGTACAGAGATAATAAACACAATGATGTCACAGTACAGGGATAATAAACACAATGATGTCACAGTACAGAGATAATAAACACAATGATGTCACAGTACAGAGATAATATACACAGTGATGTCACAGTACAGAGATAATAAACACAGAGATATGACAGTACAGAGATAATAAACATAGTGATGTCACAGTACAGAGATAATAAACACAGTGATGTCACAGTACAGAGATAATAAACACAGTGATGTCACAGTACAGGGATAATAAACACAGTGATGTCACAGTACAGAGATAATAAACACAGTGATGTCACAGTACAGGATAATAAACACAGTGATGTCACAGTACAGAGATAATGCACACAGTGATATCACAGTACAGGGATGATGTATACAGTGATGTAATAATAGTGGAATAATGTGCATAGTGAAGTAACAGTATAGGGATAGTGCACATAATGATGTCACAATACTGACATAATACACGTAGTGATGTCACAGTACAGAGATAATAAACACAGTGATGTCACAGTACAGGGATAATAAACACAATGATGTCACAGTACAGAGATAATAAACACAGAGATATGACAGTACAGAGATAATAAACACAATGATGTCACAGTACAGGGATAATAAACACAATGATGTCACAGTACAGAGATAATAAACACAATGATGTCACAGTACAGAGATAATATACACAGTGATGTCACAGTACAGAGATAATAAACACAGAGATATGACAGTACAGAGATAATAAACATAGTGATGTCACAGTACAGAGATAATAAACACAGTGATGTCACAGTACAGAGATAATAAACACAGTGATGTCACAGTACAGGGATAATAAACACAGTGATGTCACAGTACAGAGATAATAAACACAGTGATGTCACAGTACAGGATAATAAACACAGTGATGTCACAGTACAGAGATAATAAACATAGTGATGTCACAGTACAGAGATAATAAACATAGTGATGTCACAGTACAGGGATAATGAACACTGATGTTACAGTACAGAGATAATAAACACAGTGATGTCACAGTACAGAGATAATAAACACAGTGATGTCACAGTACAGAGATAATAAACACAGTGATGTCACAGTACAGAGATAATAAACACAGTGATGTCACAGTACAGGGATAATAAACACAGCGATGTCAGTATTCCCTCTAAGCCATGGCAGCTGCTAAGCGGGGTCAGCGATAGGAAAACCTAAGATAATTGTCACATCAAAGAGCATAACCCCTGCACCATCCCGTACAATACAGTATAATCTCTGCATGATGCTGTGTAATATACATTATAATCCCTACACCATGCTATGTAATATACATTATAATCCCTGCACCATGCTGTACAGAATACATTATAATCCCTGCACCATGCTGTACAGTATACATTATAATTAGAGTTGAGCGAACACCTGGATGTTCGGGTTCGAGAAGTTCGGCCGAACTTCCCGGAAATGTTCGGGTTCGGGATCCGAACCCGATCCGAACTTCGTCCCGAACCCCATTGAAGTCAATGGGGACCCAAACTTTTCGGCACTAAAAAGGCTGTAAAACAGCCCAGGAAAGAGCTAGAGGGCTGCAAAAGGCAGCAACATGTAGGTAAATCCCCTGCAAACAAATGTGGATAGGGAAATGAATTAAAATAAAAAAATAAATAAAAAAAATGACCCAATATCAATTGGACAGAGGTCCCATAGCAGAGAATCTGGTTTCACGTCAGCAGAGAATCAGTCTCTTCATGCCATAGCAAAGAATCTGGCTTCATGTCAGCACAGAATCAGTCTCTTCATGCCATAGCAGAGAATCTGGCTTCATGTCAGCACAGAATCTGTCTTCATGTCATAGCAGAGAATCAGGCTTCACGTCACCCACCACTGGAACAGGCCACTGTCACACATTTAGGCCCCGGCACCCAGACAGAGGAGAGCGGTCCCGTAACAGAGAATATGGCCTTATGTCAGCGCAGAATCTGTCTTCATGTCATAGCAGAGAATCAAGCTTCACGTCACCCACCACTGGAACAGACCACTGTCACACATTTAGGCCCAGGCACCCAGTCAGAGGAGAGAGGTCCCGTAACAGAGAATCTGGCTTGATGTCAGCACAGAATCTGTCTTCATGTCATAGCAGAGAATCAGGCTTCATGTCACCCACCACTGGAACAGGCCACTGTCACACATTTAGGCCCAGGCACCCAGGCAGAGGAGAGAGGTCCCGTAACAGAGAATCTGGCCTTATGTCAGCGCAGAATCAGTCTTCATGTCATAGCAGAGAATCAGGCTTCACGTCACCCACCACTGGAACAGGCCACTGTCACACATTTAGGCCCCGGCACCCAGACAGAGGAGAGCGGTCCCGTAACAGAGAATCTGGCCTTATGTCAGCGCAGAATCTGTATTCATGTCATAGCAGAGAATCAGGCTTCACGTCACCCACCACTGGAACAGGCCACTGTCACACATTTAGGCCCAGGCACCCAGGCAGAGGAGAGAGGTCCCGTAACAGAGAATCTGGCCTGATGTCAGCACAGAATCTGTCTTCATGTCATAGCAGAGAATCAGGCTTCACGTCACCCACCACTGGAACAGGCCACTGTCACACATTTAGGCCCAGGCACCCAGTCAAAGGAGAGAGGTCCCGTAACAGAGAATCTGGCCTTATGTCAACACAGAATCTGTCTTCATGTCATAGCAGAGAATCAGGCTTCACGTCACCCACCACTGGAACAGGCCACTGTCACACATTTAGGCCCAGGCACCCAGGCAGAGGAGAGAGGTCCCGTAACAGAGAATCTGGCCTTATGTCAGCACAGAATCTGTCTTCATGTCATAGCAGAGAATCAGGCTTCACGTCACCCACCACTGGAACAAGCCACTGTCACATATTTAGGCCCAGGCACCCAGGCAGAGGAGAGAGGTCCCGTAACAGAGAATCTGGCCTTATGTCAGCGCAGAATCTGTCTTCATGTCATAGCAGAGAATCAGGCTTCACGTCACCCACCACTGGAACAGGCCACTGTCACACATTTAGGCCCCGGCACCCAGACAGAGGAGAGCGGTCCCGTAACAGAGAATCTGGCCTTATGTCAGCGCAGAATCTGTATTCATGTCATAGCAGAGAATCAGGCTTCACGTCACCCACCACTGGAACAGGCCACTGTCACACATTTAGGCCCAGGTACCCAGGCAGAGGAGAGAGGTCCCATAACAGAGAATCTGGCCTGATGTCAGCGCAGAATCTGTCTTCATGTCATAGCAGAGAATCAGGCTTCACGTCACCCACCACTGGAACAGGCCACTGTCACATATTTAGGCCCAGGCACCCAGGCAGAGGAGAGAGGTCGCGTAACAGAGAATCTGGCTTCATATCAGCACAGAATAAGTCTTCATGTCATAGCAGAGAATCAGGCTTCACGTCACCCACCACTGGAACAGGCCACTGTCACACATTTAGGCCCCGGCACCCAGACAGAGGAGAGGTTCATTCAACTTTGGGTTGCCCCGCAATATAATGGTAAAATGAAATTAAAAATAGTATTGAATGAGGAAGTGCCCTGGAGTAGAATAATATATTGTTAAGGGGAAGTAGTTAATATCTAATCTGCACAAGGGATGGACAGGTCCTGTGGGATCCATGCCTGGTTCATTTTTATGAACGTCAGGCGGCTGCGTTTGTCTGTAATGACGCCCCCTGCCGTGCTAAATACACGTTCAGACAAAACGCTGGCCGCCGGGCAGGCCAGCACCTCCAAGGCATAAAAGGCTAGCTCTGGCCACGTGGACAATTTGGAGACCCAGAAGTTGAATGGGGCCGAACCATCAGTCAGTACGTGGAGGGGTGTGCACAGGTACTGTTCCACCATGTTAGTGAAATGTTGCCTCCTGCTAACACGTTCCGTATCAGGTGGTGGTGCACTTAGCTGTGGCGTGGTGACAAAACTTTTCCACATCTCTGCCATGCTAACCCTGCCCTCAGAGCGACTGGCCGTGACACAGCTGCGTTGGCGACCTCTTGCTCCTCCTCTGCCTTCGCCTTGGGCTTCCACTTGTTCCCCTGTGACATTTGGGAATGCTCTCAGTAGCGCGTCTACCAACGTGCGTTTGTACTCGCGCATCTTCCTATCACGCTCCAGTGTAGGAAGTAAGGTGGGCACATTGTCTTTGTACCGGGGATCCAGCAAGGTGGCAACCCAGTAGTCCGCACACGTTAAAATGTGGGCAACTCTGCTGTCGTTGCGCAGGCACTGCAGCATGTAGTCGCTCATGTGTGCCAGGCTGCCCAGAGGTAAGGACAAGCTGTCCTCTGTGGGAGGCGTATCGTCATCGTCCTGTGTTTCCCCCCAGCCACGCACCAGTGATGGGCCCGAGCTGCTTTGGGTGCCACCCCGCTGTGAACATGCTTCATCCTCATCCTCCTCCACCTCCTCCTCATCCTCATCCTCCTCGTCCTCCAGTAGTGGGCCCTGTCTGGCCACATTTGTACCTGGCCTCTGGTGTTGCAAAAAACCTCCCTCTGAGTCACTTTGAAGAGACTGGCCTGAAAGTGCTAAAAATGACCCCTCTTCCTCCTCTTCCTCCTGGGCCACCTCCTCTTCCATCATCGCCCTAAGTGTTTTCTCAAGGAGACATAGAAGTGGTATTGTAACGCTGATAACGGCGTCATCGCCACTGGCCATGTTGGTGGAGTACTCGAAACAGCGCAACAGGGCACACAGGTCTCGCATGGAGGCCCAGTCATTGGTGGTGAAGTGTGTCTGATCCGCAGTGCGACTGACCCGTGCGTGCTGCAGCTGAAACTCCACTATGGCCTGCTGCTGCTCGCACAGTCTGTCCAGCATATGCAAGGTGGAGTTCCACCTGGTGGGTACGTCGCATATGAGGCGGTGAGCGGGAAGGCCGAAGTTACGCTGTAGCGCAGACAGGCGAGCAGCAGCAGGGTGTGAACGCCGGAAGCGCGAACAGACGGCCCGCACTTTATGCAGCAGCTCTAACATGTCGGGGTAGTTGCGAATGAACTTCTGCACCACCAAATTCAGCACATGCGCCAGGCAAGGGATGTGAGTCAAACTGGCTAGTCCCAGAGCTGCAACGAGATTTCGCCCATTATCGCACACCACCAGGCCAGGCTTGAGGCTCACCGGCAGCAACCACTCATCGGTCTGTTGTTCTATACCCCGCCACAACTCCTGTGCGGTGTGGGGCCTGTCCCCCAAACATATGAGTTTCAGAATGGCCTGCTGACGTTTACCCCGGGCTGTGCTGAAGTTGGTGGTGAAGGTGTGTGGCTGACTGGATGAGCAGGTGGAAGAAGAGGAGGAGGAAGCTGAGTAGGAGGAGGAGGAGACAGGAGGCAAAGAATGTTGCCCTGCGATCCTTGGCGGCGGAAGGACGTGCGCCAAACAGCTCTCCGCCTGGGGCCCAGCCGCCACTACATTTACCCAGTGTGCAGTTAGGGAGATATAGCGTCCCTGGCCGTGCTTACTGGTCCACGTATCTGTGGTTAGGTGGACCTTGCCACAGATGGCGTTGCGCAGTGCACACTTGATTTTATCGGACACTTGGTTGTGCAGGGAAGGCACGGCTCTCTTGGAGAAGTAGTGGCGGCTGGGAACAACATACTGTGGGACAGCAAGTGACATGAGCTGTTTGAAGCTGTGTGTGTCCACCAGCCTAAATGACAGCATTTCATAGGCCAGTAGTTTAGAAATGCTGGCATTCAGGGCCAGGGATCGAGGGTGGCTAGGTGGGAATTTACGCTTTCTCTCAAATGTTTGTGAGATGGAGAGCTGAACGCTGCCGTGTGACATGGTTGAGATGCTTGGTGACGCAGGTGATGGTGTTGGTGGTACATCCCATGTTTGCTGGGCGGCAGGTGCCAACGTTCCTCCAGAGGCAGAGGAAGAGGCCGAGGCGGCGGCAGCAGCAGCAGAAGAGGCCGAGGCAGCAGCAGAAGAGGCCGAGGCGGCAGCAGCAGAAGGGGCAGCAGGGGGAGCCTGAGTGACTTCCTTGTTTTTAAGGTGTTTACTCCACTGCAGTTCATGCTTTGCATGCAGGTGCCTGGTCATGCAGGTTGTGCTAAGGTTCAGAACGTTAATGCCTCGCTTCAGGCTCTGATGGCACAGCGTGCAAACCACTCGGGTCTTGTCGTCAGCACATTGTTTGAAGAAGTGCCATGCCAGGGAACTCCTTGAAGCTGCCTTTGGGGTGCTCGGTCCCAGATGGCGGCGGTCAGTAGCAGGCGAAGTCTCTTGGCGGCGGGTGTTCTGATTTTGCCCACTGCTCCCTCTTTTGCTACGCTGTTGGCTCGGTCTCACCACTGCCTCTTTCTCCGAACTGTGAAAGTCAGTGGCACGACCTTCATTCCATGTGGGGTCTAGGACCTCATCGTCCCCTGCATCGTCTTCCACCCAGTCTTGACCCCTGACCTCCTGTTCAGTCTGCACACTGCAGAAAGACGCAGCAGTTGGCACCTGTGTTTCGTCATCATCAGAGACGTGCTGAGGTGGTATTCCCATGTCCTCATCATCAGGAAAAATAAGTGGTTGTGCGTTAGTGCATTCTATCTCTTCCACCCCTGGGGAAGGGCTAGGTGGATGCCCTTGGGAAACCCTGGCAGCAGAGTCTTCAAACAGCATAAGAGACTGCTGCATAACTTGAGGCTCAGACAGTTTCCCCTGATATGCATGGGGGTGATGTGACAGACCGATGGGCTTGGTTTTCATGCGCCATCTGTGCGCTTTCTGCAGAAGACTGGGTGGGAGATAATGTGAATGTGCTGGATCCACTGTCGGCCACCCAATTGACTAATGCCTGCACCTACTCAGGCCTTACCATCCTTAGAACGGCATTGGGCCCCACCAAATATCGCTGTAAATTCTGCTGGCTACTGGGACCTGAGGTAGTTGGTTCACTAGGACGTGTGGCTGTGGCAGAACGGCCACGTCCTCTCCCAGCACCAGAGGGTACACTAACACCACCACGACCATGTCCACGTCCGCGTCCCTTATTAGATGTTTTCCTCATTGTTCCCGTTCACAACAATTTTGAGAATGGCAAATTTGGGAATGCTTTTTCAACCCAGAACAAAAAGTCTGCTTTTACGGTCACTACAAATAACTTGACCAGCTAAAACACTGCAGATTTGGTTGAATAGAGATGTGAGACCTGTTTTTTTTTGCGCTGTGCGACAGTTATAGGTTTAATCACAGAATGACACTTCTATCAGCACGCTAGCGTGTGTCTTAGGTTTTTCTGAATCACACTATCAATACCTTCAATGTAAGATTTTCTTTTTGGGATAGATTTCAAGTAGGCCTTAAATACCACAAACTAGTTATTTTCAGAATGGCAAATTTGGGAATGCTTTTTCAACCCAGAACAAAAAGTCTGCTTTTACGGTCACTACAAATAACTTGACCAGCTAAAACTGTGCAGATTTGGTTGAATAGAGATGTGAGACCTGTTTTTTTTTTGCGCTGTGTGACAGTTATAGGTTTAATCACAGAATGACACTTCTATCAGCACGCTAGCGTGTGTCTTAGGTTTTTCTGAATCACACTATCAATACCTTCAATGTAAGATTTTCTTTTTGGGATAGATTTCAAGTAGGCCTCAAATACCACAAACTAGTTATTTTCAGAATGGCAAATTTGGGAATGCTTTTTCAACCCAGAACAAAAAGTCTGCTTTTACGGTCACTACAAATAACTTGACCAGCTAAAACTGTGCAGATTTGGTTGAATAGAAATGTCAGGTCTATTTTTTAGGCGGTGGGTGACAGGCTCAACTTGCCCCTGATGTAATATATGGCCAAAAAATAACCACACTGTTGATGGTTAAATGCACTTGGGTGACACAGGCTCAGCCTGCACCAGATGTAGTATACGGCCAAAAAATAACCAGACTGTTGATGGTTAAATGCACTTCTTTGACACAGGCTCAGCCTGCAGCTAATGTAGTATATGGCCAAAAAATAACCAGACTGTTGATGGTTAAATGCACTTCGGTGACACAGGCTCAGCCTGCAGCTGATGTAGGATATAGCACAAAATAACCACACTATCGATGGTTAAATACACTTGGTGATAGCTCGTGCTGGCGCACCACAAGTCACAAAATGGCCGCCGATCACCCCAGAAAAAAAGTGATCTAAAAACGCTCTGGGCAGCCTCAAAAAAGTGAGCAAGTCAATAATAGCACTTCAATGATCCACAGCTGTAGATCGATCACAGAATGAAGTCTTTTGGAGGAGTTAATCTGCCTAATCTCGCCCTAACGTCGCAGCTGCAACCTCTCCCTATACTGATCATAGCAGAGTGACGTGCGGCGCTACGTGACTCCAGCTTAAATAGAGGCTGGGTCACATGGTGCACTGGCCAATCACAGCCATGCCAATAGTAGGCATGGCTGTGATGGCCTCTTGGGCCAAGTAGTATGACACTTGTTGATTGGCTGCTTTGCAGCTTTTCAAAAAGCGCCAAGAAAGCGCCGAACACCGAACCCGGACTTTTACGAAAATGTTCGGGTTCGGGTCCGTGTCACGGACACCCCAAAATTCGGTACGAACCCGAACTATACAGTTCGGGTTCGCTCATCCCTAATTATAATCCATACACCATACAGTAAAATATACATTATAATCCATACATCATACAGTAAAATATACAGTATAACCCATACAGCATGCTGTACAATATACATTATAATTCCTGCACCATGCCGTACATTATACATTATAATCCATATACCATCCTATACAATATACAACATAACCCCACAGTGTAGGTGTTATACTGTATATTGAACGGCATGGTGTATGGATTATAATGTATAATGTACGGCATGGTGCAGGAATTATAATGTATACTGTACAGCAAATGTATGGAGGTTACACTATGCCGGACAATATAACCCCTGTGGGATAGATAGATATACCTATATACAGTCTGTATACCTATATACAGCCTATACCTATACACAGTCTATACCTAGTGTGAAAATCACTATATACTGCCTGTACCTATATACTGCCTAAATCTATATACAGCCTAAGCCAATACATAGCCTATACCTACACTGCGTGCAGAATTATTAGGCAAATGAGTATTTTGACCACATCATCCTCTTTATGAATGTTGTCTTACTCCAAGCTGTATAGGCTCAAAAGCCTACTACCAATTAAGCATATTAGGTGATGTGCATCTCTGTAATGAGAAGGGGTGGGGTCTAATGACATCAACACCCTATATTAGGTGTGCATAATTATTAGGCAACTTCCTTTCCTTTGGCAAAATGGGTCAAAAGAAGGACTTGACAGGCTCAGAAAAGTCAAAAATAGTGAGATATCTTGCAGAGGGATGCAGCACTTATAAAATTGCAAAGCTTCTGAAGCGTGATGATTGAACAATCAAGCGTTTCATTCAAAATAGTCAACAGGGTCGCAAGAAGCGTGTGGAAAAACCAAGGCGCAAAATAACTGCCCATGAACTGAGATAAGTCAAGCGTGCAGCTGCCAAGATGCCACTTGCCACCAGTTTGGCCATATTTCAGAGCTGCAACATCACTGGAGTGCCCAAAAGCACAAGGTGTGCAATACTCAGAGACATGGCCAAGGTAAGAAAGGCTGAAAGACGACCACCACTGAACAAGACACACAAGCTGAAACGTCAAGACTGGGCCAAGAAATATCTCAAGACTGATTTTTCTAAGGTTTTATGGACTGATGAAATGAGAGTGAGTCTTGATGGGCCAGATGGATGGGCCCGTGGCTGGATTGGTAAAGGGCAGAGAGCTCCAGTCCGACTCAGACGCCAGCAAGGTGGAGGTGGAGTACTGGTTTGGGCTGGTATCATCAAAGATGAGCTTGTGGGGCCTTTTCGGGTTGAGGATGGAGTCAAGCTCAACTCCCAGTCCTACTGCCAGTTTCTGGAAGACACCTTCTTCAAGCAGTGGTACAGGAAGAAGTCTGCATCCTTGAAGAAAAACATGATTTTCATGCAGGACAATGCTCCATCACACGCGTCCAAGTACTCCACAGCGTGGCTGGCAAGAAAGGGTATAAAAGAAGAAAATCTAATGACATGGCCTCCTTGTTCACCTGATCTGAACCCCATTGAGAACCTGTGGTCCATCATCAAATGTGAGATTTACAAGGAGGGAAAACAGTACACCTCTCTGAACAGTGTCTGGGAGGCTGTGGTTGCTGCTGCACGCAATGTTGATGGTGAACAGATCAAAACACTGACAGAATCCATGGATGGCAGGCTTTTGAGTGTCCTTGCAAAGAAAGGTGGCTATATTGGTCACTGATTTGTTTTTGTTTTGTTTTTGAATGTCAGAAATGTATATTTGTGAATGTTGAGATGTTATATTGGTTTCACTGGTAAAAATAAATAATTGAAATGGGTATATATTAGTTTTTTGTTAAGTTGCCTAATAATTATGCACAGTAATAGTCACCTGCACACACAGATATCCCCCTAAAATAGCTAAAACTAAAAACAAACTAAAAACTACTTCCAAAAATATTCAGCTTTGATATTAATGAGTTTTTTGGGTTCATTGAGAACATGGTTGTTGTTCAATAATAAAATTAATCCTCAAAAATACAACTTGCCTAATAATTCTGCACTCCCTGTATATACAGTCTACACCTATTTACAGTCTACACAGTAGATGCCCAGATCCAAGAAATTTCCCCCTATTTACATGTATCCCAATATTGACATCTTTGTGAAGCTGGTTACGGAGGACCTGTCCAAGGCATCCACCAAGTTCCAACATGGGAATATGGATGGTAATTTACGCCTAGCGGTGAAGCAATTAAGTGATATGAAAAACCTGGTAATTAAACCATCCGATAAAGGGGGTAATATAGTGGTCTGGCCTGTCACACTATACGAAAAGGAGGCCTTCCGTCAGTTGAAGAACCCAGTTTGTTATAAGAAACTTACTTTTAATCCTCTCAATTCCTTTCAGGACTCCCTGAATAAGATTTTACATTCGGCTTATGATCGAGGCACCATCAGTCAGAAGGAGTTCAGTTGTCTACTTGTGCCCTGCCCCACGATACCTACTTTTTACCTGTTACCTAAAGTGCACAAACAGCTTTCCACTCCGCCAGGTCGCCCGATCGTCTCAGGTAATAACAACCTATGCGAACCAATATGTAAGCTGTGTTGCGACCTTTGGTTGAGAATCTTCCTTCTTACCTTAAAGATACTGGCGATATTTTGCGGAAGCTAAATGGCATACAACTGGAGGATGACATGCTCATTGTTACCTGCGACGTTGAATCGCTGTACACCTCCATTAGCCACAAGGATGGGATGGCAGCAGTGTCGCAGTTCCTGGCCATGTCTGATGTCGAAGGTGATTACGCTACGTTTATTCTGCAAATTTTGGATTTTGCCCTTCGGCATAACTTTTTTGTTTTTAAGGGATCCTTCTACCTACAGCTCCAGGGAACGGCGATGGGGGCGGCCTGTGCGCCGTCCTATGCCAACCTTTTCCTGGGGCTGTGGGAGAGGGGTCTCTTTTTGACTGATCCAATTCCCTCTATTGACAGGGTATATATGTGGAATCATTATATCGACGATGTTCTCATGATTTGGCAGGGCACGACTGGAGAACTGGACTCCTTTATGACTTACCTGAATCAGAATCAGCTCAATATCCACCTTACCTACAAATCCGGTCGGAGAGATATGGATTTCCTGGACGTTCTTTTACAGGTGGATCATCAAGGTTTCATTTACACTGACCTGCACCGTAAACCCACTTCAGTGAATAGTGTACTACACGCCGGCTCTGCACATCCACGGAGATTGATTGAAGGGATCCCCACGGGCCAATTTTTGCGATTAAGACGCATATGTTCTAACGATGATCTATTTGAAAAGCGTGCCCAAGAGCTGACCAATAGATTCAGAGAGAGAGGCTATACTGAATCCTCTCTGAAGAAAGGCTATTTTAGAGCCAAACGATCTGGGAGGGAGGACTTTTACAACAGCGTCCAAAGACAAAGAAATCCCAGAACAATATGGTACGCTTCATTACCACCTATAACTCAGGTCATAATGCTGTATTGCAATCACTAAACACACATTGGAACATTTTATGTATGGACCCCATCTTGAAACAGCACTTACCTCCGAGGCCATCTTTAACCTTTCGACGTGAGAGGAATATACGGGATGTTCTAGTCCACAGCCACCACCAGGCTGCCACCCTCTCACGCATTTTTGGATCCAAGGGCCCCAAATGGGGTTGCCGCCCTTGCGGTAATTGTGTGGCATGTGCTAACATCCTTACTACCACCTCCTTTACTGATTCCACTGGACAGAAGATTTATCAAATTACACATACCATCAATTGCAGCACTACCGGGGTGGTCTACGTTGCCAGTTGTCCCTGTGGGCTTTTATACGTCGGTCTCACATCACGAGAACTGAGGCGTCGTACGAGGGAACACGTGCTGGGGATACAGTCAGCTGTGACTGAGGAAGATGACACCACCCTAAAGACCATCCCTCGCCATTTCAAGACATACCATGCCAGTGATAGTTCCTTGTTTCAGGTAAGAGGGATTGACAGGGTTTTTGCGGGCAGCAGGGGTGGTAATTGGAAACGCCTCTTGGCCCAACGGGAGGCTAAGTGGATTTTCCAATTGCATACCGTTACCCCCTATGGTTTAAATGAGGGTTTGAGCTTTGCCCCCTTTTTGCCGTAATATTTCTGGGGTCACAACTTTTGGTCTGTATTTCATCTTTCCACTTTTTTCAGTTCGAGCTCTAATTTAGGTTATATATTTTGTGTTCCTTTAGATAGATATACATATTCTGTGTGTGTGTGTGTCTGCCCAAGGTTGTTTTCTTTGTCTGTTCGCAGGCATGTCTTCACCTTGGGTGCTTTTAGGTTTATAATTATATGTCTGTGGGCTGCCGCTCTTTTGATTGGCTCCATCATTTTATTATGTATTTTATGCAGTTTTTCTTCCCGTTGTGGGATTTTTAATTTTGTTTTCTTGTGTCAGCCATTTAGGTGTGGTTGCCATCGATACTCGGGATTCTGCGCTTCTCCTTCCCCTCTTTATCCAGGCCCATTGCCGTTGAGGATCCTACAGATTTATTTACGTCTTGGCTCTACTTGATCATGACTCCACCTTATGTTGTATTTGCATGTATATCATATTTGTCACATATACTGGCTTATTACGTTTTGCCCGTATTTCAATTTAAATACTTCACTTTCATTAATGTTGGTTATTTTTACACATTTATGCACTTGTGTCTGTGTGTGTGTGCACTCGCGTACGCATATGTGTCAATTTCCGTTGCGCCCGTGCGTCCACACACACCCAGACACATCTTAACACTTGTCTTTCCCCATATCGTACAGCTGGTCCTGTACTTTATTCACTTTGGTCTCTCACTAGTTTATAGATCGTCATGGTTATCACTGTGGCTATGTACTTCATGTATGAATGTATATATACATTTTCTATATATATATTTTTATATACATTCTCATATGTATATTTGTATATTTTTATATATTCTTTATGGTCACTTTATATACTTTCCTGTCACGATTGTCACATTTATTCCACTTATCCATATGCTGTATACTGTAGCGCTGGCTGTGGTTTCCTCTGGGTCTCTTTGCACTGTGTCATAGGATGTGTTATGTGTTATATATTGTCATTTTACATCTTGGTCCAATACACTTTGCTTGGCTCTATAATAAAAGTCCCTGCTGCCCCCCTATGTTATAACTTGGCTCCACTATACTGCTGGAGCGTCTCAGATCATATTTCTTTGTATTCATCATTCCTGCCGAATCCCGGAAGTAGCGCTTGCGTTCCATCATGCGGTTCACCTACAGGAACCGGAAGTGACGCGATGCGCTCCAGCCTGGAGCGCACTAGTCTCCCTTCCTTGTGTGGCCACACATCTTCCTGTGCCCTAAGTGTCTGCAGCTGCCTCCTATTCATTAGTTATTTCTCTAGCTATATAAGCCCCCCTATTAGCTCTCCCTTCATACACACCTCCCCCTGAAGAAGCCTTGCGTGAAACGTACGTCGGGGTTGCTAGGAGCACTACACAGGTATTTTTGTCTATGGCTGTATTATGATTTATCCAGCTTTCGCTATCCATGTACTTTGATATTTGCACTATGCACTTTATATGCACATCCTTGTCATTTCATGTGATACCTTTATTCAGTTTCCATAGCCTTGCCTGATTATATGTATTTCTGATACTCTATTTTTGGCCCATATGCACATTAGTGCTATATTCTATATACCCACTGTGGATGTTTCCATTTGCCATTTTAGATATTAGCTGTGCTCCGTGTCATTCTGTGTGCTCATTTTTCACCATTTACTGTTTTGTATGTGTTTTTATTGCGATTTGTCTCATATGGAGACACTAATAAAAATTTATATATTCATTATATTATTGAGTGCGAGCCCTATCTCTCTTTTTTGGCGTTCTACCATACGTGCTGGCTCTGCACGGGTACTCACTTTTGTGAGTCATTTATTTTTGGTGTTTACAGAAGGGATGATGCAAACAGAAGCAACCTTAGGCCTCTTTCACACGGGCGAGATTTCCAAGCGAATGCAATGCGTGAGGTGAACGCATTGCACCCGCACTGAATCCGGACCCATTCATTTCTATGGGGCTGTGTACATGAGCGGTGATTTTCACGCATCACTTGTGCGTTGCGTGAAAATCGCAGCATGCTCTATTTTGTGCGTTTTTCACGCAACGCAGGCCCCATAGAAGTGAATGGGGCTGCATGAAAATCGCAAGCATCTGCAAGAAAGTGCGGATGCGGTGCGATTTTCACGCATGGTTGCTAGGAGACGATCGGGATGAGGACCCGATCATTATTATTTTCCCTTATAACATAAGGGAATTATGGGAATAAGGGAAAATAATAGTATTCTTAATACAGAATGCTTAGTAAAATAGGGCTTGTTTGCGCAGCCGGCATCTCTTCTGTCTTCTTCTTTGCTGTGCAGGAGGAAAAGGACCTGTGGTGACGTCACTGCGCTCATCACATGGTCCTTTACATGATCCATCACCATGGTGATGGATCATGTGATGGACTGTGTGATGAGCGCAGTGATGTCATCAAAGGTCCTTTACCCAGGTCCTGAAGAAAAAAGAAAGAAGAGAAGCTGGGCTGCGTGAATAAGTGGATTAAGGTGAGTTAAATAATTTTAGTAAGCATTCTGTATTAAGAATGCTATTATTTTCCCTTATAACCATGTTATAAGGGAAAATAATACAATCAACACAACACCGATCCCAAACCCGAGTTTGGGTACCGAACATGCCGATTTTTCTCACGTGCGTGCATTAAAATGTTTTGCACTCGCACGGAAAAATCGCACATTTTCCCGCAACGCACCCTCATCTTATCCGGCCCAAATCCATGACGCCCATGTGAAAGAGGCCTTAGGCCTCTTTCACACGAGCAAGTTTTCCACGCGGGTGCAATGCATGACGTGAACGCATAGCACCCGCACTGAATCCTGACCCATTTATTTAAAATGGGTCTGTGTACATGAGCGTTTTTTTTCACGCATCAGTTCTGCGTTGCGTGAAAAACTCAGCATGTTCTATATTTTGCGTTTTTCACGCAGCCCTGGCCCCATAGAAGTGAATGGAGCTTTAGTGAAAAACGCATTGCATCCGGAAGCAAGTGCAGGTGCGATGCATTTTTCACTGATGGTTGCTAACAGATGTTGTTTGTAAACCTTCCGTTTTTTATCACGCGCGTGAAAAACACATCAAAACGCATTGCACCCACGCGGAAAAAACTCAACAACTGAACGCAATCACAGACAAAACTGACTGAACTTGCTTGCAAAATGGTGCGAGTTTCACTGACCGCACCCTGAACGCATCTGGGGCCAATTCTCCACGCTTGTGTGAAAGAGGCCTTAGGCCTCTTTCACACGGGCGCTGCGGGAAAATGTGCGGGTGCGTTGCGGGAACACCCGCGATTTTTCCGCGCGTGTGCAAAACATTGTAATGCGTTTTGCACGCGCGTGAGAAAAATCGCGCATGTTTGGTACCCAAACCCGAACTTCTTCACAGAAGTTCGGGCTTGGGATCAATGTTCTGTAGATCGTATTATTTTCCCTTATAACATGGTTATAAGGGAAAATAATAGCATTCTGAATACAGAATGCATAGTAAAACAGCGCTGGAGGGGTTAAAAAAAAATAAAAAAATGTTTAACTCACCTTAGTCCACTTGATAGCGCAGCCGGCATCTGCTTCTGTATTCTTTTCTTTAGGACCTGGGTAAAGGACCTTTGATGATGTCACTCTGGTCATCACATGGTACGTCACATGATCTTTTACCATGGTGAATCACCATGGTAAAAGATCATGTGACGTACCATGTGATGACCGGAGTGACGTCATCAAAGGTCCTTTAGCCGATAGTTCATCTTTTGAGAAGTAAAGAATAGACCGGGAGCTACGCGAACAAGAGGAGAAGGTGAGTTAATTTTTTAATTTTTTTAACCCTCAATTGATCACCTACTATGCATTCTGTATTCAGAATGCTATTATTTTACCTTATAACCATGTTATAAGGGAAAATAATACAGTTTATAGACTGTCACCTAGCAACCATGCGTGAAAATCGCACCGCATCCGCACTTGCTTGCGGATGCTTGCAATTTTCACGCAACCCCATTCACTTCTATGGGGCCTGCGTTGCGTGAAAAACGCACAAAGAGGAGCATGCTGCGATTTTCACGCAACGCACAAGTGATGCGTGAAAATCACCGCTCGTGTGCACAGCCCCATAGAAATGAATGGGTCAGTATTCAGTGCGGCTGCAATGCGTTCACCTCCCGCATCGCATCCGCGCGGAATACTCGCTCGTGTGAAAGGGGCCTTAAGGTTCCACAGTAAAATTTAGAATTAAACTTTCCGTGCCACCTTATATACACTTAAAGGGTATGTAAATGAGGCTACTAAATGAGCCTAGCCACGCCCACTGTGAAGGAGCCCAGCACCGCCCTGCATCCTCCGAATCTCCTCCTTGCTCCCCGACGTCACAAAGGTAGAGCGCCGTAATCTCGCGATGCGCGAGCTAGCGCATGCGCAGTGTCGGCATAGTGTTCCTTCTCTGTGCTGGCACCAGCCTCAGGGAACGAACTGCGCATGCGCTAGCTCGCGCATCGCGAGATTACGGCGCTCTAGCTTTGTGACGTCGGGGAGCAAGGAGGAGATTCGGAGGATGCGGGGCGGTGCTGGGCTCCTTCACAGTGGACGTGGCTGGGCTCAGAGTCAGAGAAGGCTGGACTCATCTCTCAAGCATGGAGGAGACAGGACTCATCTAAGGTTCATTAACATATCTATAAAATCTTTTTTTTGACACAACAAAAGCACACAGAGCTATGGAGACTGGGTATTGCGGATGTGCTAGCAGCGATCTAGCAGCCCATGTCCTCAGCTCTTTACCCAAAATCCAGGTGACAGGTTCCCTTTAATCACTACCTGCATCATATGTCTGAGTGGAAATGGCCCCCCTTATCTGTTTGGTCCCATAGCAGCTGATATGATTACAATTCTGGCAGTTATGCCCATGAATGTCTACAGTAATACAAACATCTACAGTGCTCTGACTCCTGGCAACCCCTTTGGTTGGAAATGCCCACTGTGCTCGGGCAAGCTCTGCAGCCTATTCCTCAGCCTGTGGCACCATGTACCGTACATTGGTCATAGGGCCTTTCTGTATCTCAGTCTATTGGTAATGAAGCACAGATGTTATACAATGTACGGTGCTGTGCTTGGTATAGTATGAAGAGCCGCCGCTTCTTCAAACAGTTGATTGTCAGAGGTGCCAGGAGTTGTACTCCCACCAAGCAGATATTGATGACCTATTCTAAGGATAGGTCATCAATATTTAACCCCTGAATATCTCATTAAGGTCCTTTGGGGATTTATTGTTTCTGGTGACTATCATGTTCACAAGACAGGTAAGTGATTTACACATTACTTAAAGGGCTTCTGTCACCCCACTAAACTCTTTTTTTTTTTGGGGTACTTATAATCCCTATACTGCGATATATCTATACATTATGTTATTAATCATTTTCGTTCTGTAGATAAGGCAAAAAACATACTTTTATAATATGCTAATTACCTGTCTACCAGCAAGTAGGGCGTCTACTTGCTGGTAGCAGCCGCAAAAAACCGCCCCCTCCTCCTGTTGATTGACAGGGCCAGCCGCGATCTCCTCCTCCGGCCAGCCCTGTCAGCATTTAAAAAATCGCGCGCCTGTGTTGATTCGGCGCAGGCGCTCCTAGATAAGGAGGCTCGCCTCCTCAGCACTCCCTCAGTGCGCCTGCGCCGATGACGTCACCGAAAGAGAAGACGTCATCGGCGCAGGCGCACTGAGGGAGTGCTGAGGAGGCGAGCCTCCTTGTCTCAGAGCGCCTGCGCCGAATCAACACAGGCGCGCGGTTTTTGAAATGCAGACAGGGCCAGCCGAAGGAGGAGATCGCGGCTGGCCCTGTCAATCAACAGGACGAGGGGGCGGTTTTTTGCGGCTGCTACCAGCAAGTAGACGCCCAACTTGCTGGTAGACAGGTAATTAGCATATTATAAAAGTACGTTTTTTGCCTTATCTACAGAACGAAAATGATTAATAACATAATGTATAGATATATCGCAGTATAGGGATTGTAAGTACCCCCCAAAAAAAATATGAGTTTAGTGGGGTGACAGAAGCCCTTTAAATAAAAAATTGATGAAGACTTCTAAATATATGTGCCAAAAGTTCTTTCTTTGACACAATAAATCAGGGAATAGCTTTGCCAACTTTTTCTCTGGATTCGTGTACAGAAGATAAGAGACATCATTCTCTAGACGTTTAGCTATGCCAAACATTTTTTTTAGACAGGAACAAAACGTAAGATCAAAAAAGAACTTATTTGTATTCTCTTATGGAGACAATAAGACTTTGAAATCTACTAAGGTCTAAAGGTCCTCCTTTTATGCAGAAAGATAATCAGGCCAATTCTCAGGGATGAGGGTTTATAGAAACGCTTATTCCAAAAAACTTGCCCATGTAAAGGTGCTGGCGATCACCTGATGAACAAGTCAATGGCTGGCACCAAAAGTCTCTATTTCCATACACCGCATATCTCTGTATAAACAGCGATCTGTTGCCCAAAAAATATGTTGATGAGTCCTCACTGTAGAGATTGCTAGATCCTTAAAGAAGATATAACTGCGAACTTGCAATTTTCGGGAACAAACAATTCATTATAAATCATTGCCTGTACTTCAGTCAGTGTAAAAAGACTTTAAGAGAAGTGATGTTATGATTAATGTTGGATGTTGTTCCATCTTTGCAAAGTATCCTAGTCCATTCTACTAGAGCAGTGATGGTGAACCTTTTACAGACCGAGTGCCCAAACTACAACCCAAAACCCACTTATTTATCGCAAAGTGCCAAACATGGCAATTTACCCTGAATACTACAGTCCAATATAGTATATCTTCCATGTACTTTATCATTTATTATAATAGCCTGCCTACATTGAATGCATCACCTGTGCCGTTCATAGTGTGCACTGCACTTTTGAATGGCAGGAAAAGTCTAAGGCATTTTGGTATACCATAGACTTTTTCCAGAGTGCGGGTGCCCACAGAGATGGCTCTGAGTGCTGCCTCTGGCACACGTGTCATAGGTTCGCCACCAGTGTACTACAGGGAGTGCAGAATTATTAGGCAAGTTGTATTTTTGAGGATTAATTTTATTATTGAACAACAACCATGTTCTTAATGAACCCAAAAAACTCAATAATATCAAAGCTGAATATTTTTGGAAGTAGTTTTTAGTTTGTTTTTAGTTTTAGCTATTTTAGGGGGATATCTGTGTGTGCAGGTGACTATTACTGTGCATAATTATTAGGCAACTTAACAAAAAACAAATATATACCCATTTCAATTATTTATTTTTACCAGTGAAACCAATATAACATCTCAACATTCACAAATATACATTTCTGACATTCAAAAACAAAAACAAATCAGTGACCAATATAGCCACCTTTCTTTGCAAGGACACTCAAAAGCCTGCCATCCATGGATTCTGTCAGTGTTTTGATCTGTTCACCATCAACATTGCGTGCAGCAGCAACCACAGCCTCCCAGACACTGTTCAGAGAGGTGTACTGTTTTCCCTCCTTGTAAATCTCACATTTGATGATGGACCACAGGTTCTCAATGGGGTTCAGATCAGGTGAACAAGGAGGCCATGTCATTAGATTTTCTTCTTTTATACCCTTTCTTGCCAGCCACGCTGTGGAGTACTTGGACGCGTGTGATGGAGCATTGTCCTGCATGAAAATCATGTTTTTCTTGAAGGATGCAGACTTCTTCCTGTACCACTGCTTGAAGAAGGTGTCTTCCAGAAACTGGCAGTAGGACTGGGAGTTGAGCTTGACTCCATCCTCAACCCGAAAAGGCCCCACAAGCTCATCTTTGATGATACCAGCCCAAACCAGTACTCCACCTCCACCTTGCTGGCGTCTGAGTCGGACTGGAGCTCTCTGCCCTTTACCAATCCAGCCACGGGCCCATCCATCTGGCCCATCAAGACTCACTCTCATTTCATCAGTCCATAAAACCTTAGAAAAATCAGTCTTGAGATATTTCTTGGCCCAGTCTTGACGTTTCAGCTTGTGTGTCTTGTTCAGTGGTGGTCGTCTTTCAGCCTTTCTTACCTTGGCCATGTCTCTGAGTATTGCACACCTTGTGCTTTTGGGCACTCCAGTGATGTTGCAGCTCTGAAATATGGCCAAACTGGTGGCAAGTGGCATCTTGGCAGCTGCACGCTTGACTTTTCTCAGTTCATGGGCAGTTATTTTGCGCCTTGGTTTTTCCACACGCTTCTTGCGACCTTGTTGACTATTTTGAATGAAACGCTTGATTGTTCGATGATCACGCTTCAGAAGCTTTGCAATTTTAAGAGTGCTGCATCCCTCTGCAAGATCTCACTATTTTTGACTTTTCTGAGCCTGTCAAGTCCTTCTTTTGACCCATTTTGCCAAAGGAAAGGAAGTTGCCTAATAATTATGCACACCTAATATAGGGTGTTGATGTCATTAGACCACACCCTTTCTCATTACAGAGATGCACATCACCTAATATGCTTAATTGGTAGTAGGCTTTCGAGCCTATACAGCTTGGAGTAAGACAACATGCATAAAGAGGATGATGTGGTCAAAATACTTATTTGCCTAATAATTCTGCACGCAGTGTAGGGTCACGAGTAGTGTTGATCGAGCACCAAAGTGCTCAGGTGCTTGAGTAGAACACTTTGGGATGCAGAGCACCCGAGCACAATGGAAGTCAATGGGAGAACCCGAGCATTAAACCAGGCACACCCTGCTCTGATGAGGGGAGGGTGTCTGGTTCAAAGACCATCTAAAACATTAGAGGTGAGGGCCTGCTGCTGAGCTGACCATCTACAAAGTTAGGGGTAAGGGTCTGCTGCTGATCTGACTATCTAAAACATTAGGGGTGAGGGCCTGCTGGTGACCCTCTAAAACATTAGGGGTGAGGGTCTGCTGCTGAGCTGACCCTCTAAAACTGTAGGAGCGACGGCCTGCTGCTGAGCTGACCCTCTAAAACATTAGGAGCGAGGGCAGCCTAATAAGCATGTTGATATGATGGAAGAGGAGGACGAGAAAAGGAAGATTGAACCATATACCCTTTTCTGTGGTGGAAGGGGTGCATGGGAATACAGTGTATTCAATACACCATAAAAGCCACATTTAAAGTGCCTTTATGTTCAGCTGATTTCCTATGGTGGAGTAGAGAAGTCAGGGGCAATCCAGGGTGCAGAGCGCTAGTTCGTGCCACGTGTCCAGCTTGGACACCCAATAGTTGTAAGGCACAGAGGGATCACTAAGGACGCTGACACGGTCTGCTACGTACTCCTTCACCATCTTCCAAAACTTTTCCCTCCTTGTGACACTAGGCTGCGCATCAGGGTGAGGGTGCTGGCGGGGTGTCATGAAAGGCTTTGGAGAGTGTTGCCCTGCCTTTGTTGGAACTGCTGTGTGTTCCCCTCGTCTCCCCTCCTCGGTTGCCCAAGGAACTACGTACTCTGCTGCCAGCGTTGTCAGATGGAAATTTTTGGAGCAATTTTTCCACAAGGACCTTCTGGTATTGCACCATTTTTCTCGTCCTCTCCACCACAGGAATGAGAGATGAGAAGTTCTCTTTGTAGCGGGGGTCGAGAAGGGTGAACAACCAGTAATCGGTGTTGGCCAAAATGCGTATAACGCGAGGGTCACGGGAAGGCAGCATAACATAAAGTCAGTCATGTGTGCCAGGTCCCAACAGACAAGAGTTCGCTGTCCTCGTCAGGAGGATGACTCTCAATCTCCTCATCCTCTTCCTCCTCTTCGGCCCATCCACACTGAAGTAGCCACTAATGTACAGTAGGTGGTGGCGGAAATCCTGATGGAAGTAGGGTGCGCATTCCTTGGTGTCGGTAGCACCTGTGCCATCCCAGGGAATGACTCGCTCCCAGCCTCCACAACGTTCACCCAGTGTGCCGTCAGGGAAATGTAGCACCCCTTGCCAAAAGCACTCGTCCATGTGTCAGTCGTTAAGTGGACCTTCCCAATAACTGCATTGGTGGCACAGTGTGCGGCCCCCCCGGCCCCCCCTCCCTCTATTGTATTATTTTCATTGGTGGCACAGTGTGCGGCCTCCCCTCTCCCCCCCCCCCCAAGCATCATACTTACCTGCTGCGCTGTCTGTGACCGGCCGGGAGCTCCTCCTACTGGTAAGTGACAGATCATTAAGTAATGCGCCGCACAGACCTGTCACTTACCAGTAGGAGGAGCTCCCGGCCGGTCACAGACAGCGCAGCAGGTAAGTATGATGCTTCTAATATTGCTAAGTAACCATGGCAACCAGGACTGCAGTAGCGTCCTGGTTGCCATGGTTACCGATCGGAGCCCCAGAGATTAAACTGGGACTCTGATCGGAACTCTCCGCTGCCACCAATGATCGGGGGGGGGGGGGGGGAGAGGGGAGGCCGCACACTGTGCCACCAATGAAAATAATACAATAGAGGGAGGGAGGGGGGGCCGGGGGGGGCCGCACACTGTGCCACCAATGAAAATAATACAATAGAGGGAGCGAGGGGGGGGCCGGGGGGGGCCGCACACTGTGCCACCAATGAAAATAATACAATAGAGGGAGGGGGGGCCGGGGGGGCCGCACACTGGCCACCAATGAAAATAATACAATAGAGGGAGGGAGGGGGGTCCGGGGGGGGGCCGCACACTGGGCCACCAATGAAAATAATACAATAGAGGGAGGGAGGGGGGGGCGCACACTGGCCACCAATGAAATTAATACAATAGAGGGAGGGAGGGGGGGCCGAGGGGGGTCTGCCCCCTGCTGCCTGGCAGCCCCTGATCTCTTACAGGGGACTATAATACGCACAATTAACCCCCCTCAGGTGCGGCACCTGAGGGGTTAATTGTGCGGATCACAGCCCCCTGTAAGAGATTGGGTGCTGCCAAGCAGCAGGGGGCAGTCATGTACACAGTTCTGAGTATATTCTAACTTGAAGCGTCCCCATCACCATGGGAACGCCTCTGTGTTAGAATATACTGTCGGATCTGAGTTTCACGATCTAACTCATATCCGACAGTATATTCTAACATAGAGGCGTTCCCATGGTGATGGGGACACTTCAAGTTAAAATATACCATCGGATTGGAGAAAACTCTGATCCGATGGTATAATAGGGACTCCTGTCTTTACATTGAAAGTCAATGGGGGACGGATCCGTTTGCAATTGCACCATATTGTGTCAACGTCAAACGGATCCGTCCCCATTGACTTGCATTGTAAGTCAGGACGGATCCGTTTGGGTCCGCACGGCCAGGCGGACACCAAAACAATTTTTTTTTTTATGTCCGTGGATCCTCCAAAAATCAAGGAAGACCCACGGACGAAAAAACGGTCACGGATCACGGACCAACGGAACCCCGTTTTGCGGACCGTGAAAAAATACTGTCGTGTGCATGAGGCCTTACACTGTGATTATTTTTAATAAAGATTATAAATTTTAAGATTTAAGGGACGTGCAGTTACTCACTCAGTGTGGTTTTAATCTATATTTTGAGTATCCCAGTGACAGTTATTGTTACAATTTCTGACCTAATTGGTGATTAGTTATATTAAAGGCTGTCTGTGCCGTTCCGCCAAATGCAGAACGCACATGGACGCCATCCGTGTTTTGCGGATCCGCGGTTTGCGGACCGAAAAAACGGAACGGTCACGTGCATGAGGCCTTAGTCTGATGACCCAAACCTTTGGTGGCCATGCTCTCTGCCTGAACGCCACCTGCTAGACCAAGCTCCTGTTGTTCAGACCTTGACTTTATTACCATCCTTCATGAACTACAGTTGTTCCTATTTCTACTATGACCAACCACTGCTTTGCTCCTTGACTTGGTGCCTTCTTCTGGAATCAGTCCTCATCAGAAGGAACGGGAACAATCTGGCCAAAAGATGAAAAGCCCATACCTACAGCGGCTGAAGGTGAAGAACAGAATGTTACCTTATATTATGTATCTTAGCCAGCCTCAATCCTATTGACAGATGAAGGGCCTACACGCTACTTGTACGAGACAGAAACTGTTTAACCAAGAATATCTCTAAGTTTTTCATAAAGGGTCAAGAGCTCATCGTGTTCAGCTCCCTGAACCACATTAGACATGAAAAGGACATTTGGGGGTGCATTTTTAAAGGAGTCCTGTTTTGCAGCTGCTTATGGTCAGTCAGAAAATAATGATTTATTAAAATGTTAAGGACGCGGACTACATTTATCATCTCTGCATTTCATTATTTATTTTTTTCCATTGACATAATGTGTTGAGATGAGTTGTACTTTTGGTATTCACTATTTGGAAAGATAATTATATTCTGCATCAGTACTAAAATGATATATTTTTTCTTCATTTCCTTGTGTTGCTGCATTCAGAGACCCATAACATTTTTAGATTTTTCATTTATGAAACTGTTGCTGGGTGAGTGAGTTATTTTGTCTTTTTATGTTGTTCACAATCTATATATATAAAGAAGGACGTATATATGTGTATGTATGTATGTTCCGCGATCACTCAAAAACGCAACCATCGATTTCAACGAAACTTGGTACACACATCCCTTGCTACCTGGAAAGAAATCTTGTGGGGGTCACAGCTCTCTAGGACTAAACGTTCCTGAGATATTCCCAAAAAAGGACCTGCATTAGTCAGTACAAGTCTGCAAGTCTTTCTCTTCATATCCCAACTGCCATACACATGGTCACATGTCCCTTATCAGCCAATAGAAGCTCACAGGCCCTTAGTCTCCACATACATACAGTTTTACTCAAGGTTTCCATAACAACCCAGCCATTTTTCTTCACCGCCTTCGGTCAGCTTTAGGCTAGGAACTACACTGCTACATGTGTCGCGCGACACCAATGTCACGCGACAATTTTTATAATGATAGTCTATGGTGTTGAACTGCAACATGTGACATGCTGCGACTGCAACGCGACAGCCGCAGAAAAATTCATTTTGGATGGATTTTTTGCAACTGTCGTGTCGCAGTCGCAGCATGTCGCATGTCGCAGTGCAACACCATAGATTATCAATATAAAAATTGTTGAGACAAAATGTCGTGCGACACATGTCGTGTAGCCCTAGCATTAAAGGGGCGGGCACTGTGAAGGTCACTGTGAAAGGGGCGTTCACTGTGGATGTTACTGTTAAGGGAGCAGGCCGCTGTGGAGGTCCCTGTTAAAGGGGTGGACACTGTTAAGGAAGCAGGGGCCACTGTGGAGGTCACTGTCAAGGCAGTGGGGTGCTGTGAAACTCACTGTTAAATGGGGGGGCTGCTGTGAAGGTCAAAGTTAAGGGGATGGGCTGCTGTGGAGGTCCCATTAAAGTGGAGGGGCACTGTGGGGGGTCAGTGTTAAGTGGTGGGGCACTGTGGGGGGCCAGTGTTAAGTGGTGGGGCACTGTGGGGGGTCAGTGTTAAGTGGTGGGGCACTGTGGGGGGTCAGTGTTAAGTGGTGGGGCACTGTGGGGGGTCAGTGTTAAGTGGTGGGGCACTGTGGGGGGTCAGTGTTAAGTGGTGGGGCACTGTGGGGGGTCAGTGTTAAGTGGTGGGGCACTGTGGGGGGTCAGTGTTAAGTGGCGGGGCACTGTGGGGGGGGGTAGTATTAAGGGGTGGGGGACTGTGGAGTTCACTGTTAAAGGGGTGGGGTGCTGTAGAGGTCACTGTTATGGGGGATACTGTCAATATCTTTTAACGACACACACAAACATGAAATAAAATAGATTAAATATACCCGTGTGAAGCCGGGTCCTTCTTCTAGTACATGACAAAAATATGATATTTTCAGTGTAAGGGCCATTATGGATGTGGTGATACTACATATGTATAGTTTTTACATGTATTTTATATTTTCACTTAAAGGTGTTTGCTGACAAAAAAAGCAGTCTTTTGGTTTTTTACTTCATTTTTTTGTCTTTACTTTTTTACTTTTTTAAAGGGCACATGAACATGGAGTCTTCTGTATTCCAGTTTTTTTTTTAATGTCGTTTACTGTAATAACTGACGGAATGCCTATTCATCCTTGCCAAAGGCAGGGCTTAATAGGCATCTGTATATGGCATGGGTACCATTGTTAGGCCCTTGGCTGCCATAGCAACCCCTCAGCACCCCATAATCATATCCTAGGGGTGGGTGACATCACTTAGATGTAGGAGCCAGCATTGACAACAGCATTTAAAGGGGTTTAATCATCTGGGACATTGGTGGCATATCACTAGGATATGCCACCAATGTTAGATAGGTGCAGGTCCCACCTCTGGGACCTGCACCTATCTCCAGAACCGGCCCCCAAAAGTGAAAGAGAGTGCACCGCACATGTGCAGCGTGCTCTCCATTCACTTCTTTGGGAGTTCCAAAAATAGTCAAGTGGAGGCGCTCAGCTTTCTTCCGCAGTCCCATAGAAATGAACGGAAAGCACACCGCGCAAGTGTAGCCACTGCTCTATTCAATTCCATGGGACTGCTGGAAATAGCCGAGCGGCAGTCCCATAGAAATAAATGGAGGATGGCTGTACATGCATGTTGCACTCTTGTTCACTTTGGGAGCTCTGTTCTATCTGACATCGGTGGTATATCCTAGCGAGACAGCTCCTTTAAGGGGTTAAACTGCCAAGACTGGAACTCCGATCCTGACAGTGACAGCAGTGTGCAGGTTGTATTGTACAGCTTTCACCCTCAAGCGATGCAGTGGGTACAGCACCTAAGTCTGTGCTATCACAGCACAGCACATGTGCAGCGTGGGGCTAGAAGAGCTTAAAGAGGTTATTCAGTTTAGAAAGCCATTTTCTTATACTGGGAAATACTGTTTTAATAAAGGTCAGTATGATGAGCAGTTACAAAGAGCACCTCTACCTCTGTCAGACCTGCCCTGTCCTGCATTGCACTGGCAACCCATTGATTGGCATGGACATCGTGTAATGCTTAATTTCACCTGTGGCAGTGCTGTAGGGAGAATTAAACACTTACTGCCAGGTTTCTCTGCAGATATAAACTGATTGTTGGAGGTCCCAGTAGGGGGACACTTTGAGATCAGCTTTATGATAATCCCTTCAATATAAAGCAACTCATCTGAAATAGAGAGAAAAGAAAACATAAAGTGAAATGGTCCAAAAGAAGGGACTGTGCTACCAAAAGAGGAATCTGGAATGATTGTAATGCCACCCCTGAAAGTGGAGGGGATAGCACATGTTCTCCATAACAGTAGATGTAATTGAGGGTGCTTTCACACTTTGATCCCATAAGGCTTAGGATTCCTTGGGCAATGCTGCCATGCCTGATAGAACACACTATACAGTGATGTCCAATGACACCATACAAGAATAGGCAATGGGCCAACAGTAAATTTTGCAGAAGGTTCCTGTTACGCTACAGTGTGCAGAGCCGGCATCTTTTCGCTGAGCTCACTAAGACTGTCAAAAATCTGCTGTGTCAGCTGAACACGAGGACATGGATTTTGCAATATAAAATTCACATGTTTCATTCCAGTTTTCCTTCACAATGTGACTGATGTGAGCTGTAGTGTAAATCCTTCTAATGAAATTCTTTAGCTTTTCTGTTCTATTGGAAATAGCTTATATATATATTGTGAGATTTTGCTCTGCAGTATAGAGGGAATCACAAAGTCTTTAACTTAAACAGTTCGGTGTTTGTTAACACATAAGGAAACACAAAATGACCGTTCACAGTCTTGGTGTTTGTTCACACCATGCAATGTCCAAAGAACAAAATCTTCCCCTGGTTAGCAGTCTTTCCCCCAGCCGTCCACAGCAGGCTTTAGGTGGCTGTTTTCCAGCATGTGGCTTTCAAGCCTTTAGCACGGCACCAATTCACAGATCCCAAAACAGAGTCTCCACAGCTTCCCGGTCAGATGGAGGATCAACCACACCCAGCTGAGACTGCTGGCTGGGTTTTATATAGGCCAATAAAGACCCGGCCTGAAGTGTGGGGAGTAGCCACCCACCCAGCACTTTGGCTACTCCCAGTAAGAGCCAGCCCAGATCGGCTTTACAGCCATACTAACAACAAACTGTGTCAACCAGCACTAGCTGCCGCTGACACTTAAAACTACCGGCTCTTACCTCACCGAGGCCAGGAACCTCGGTGACACATACCTTCCATCAATGACGGCCCCTTGTGCCTTCCTACAATATATATATATAATTACATATTTATATAAACTTGATCTTAAATATAGCTGAATAAAAGGGGTTTCCAGGCCCACAAAATTTTCTGTGCATATGAGTTAGGCCTCTTTCACACTTGCGTTGTCCGGATCCGGCGTGTACTCCACTTGCCGGAATTACACTCCGGATCCGGAAAAACGCAAGTGTACTGAAAGCATTTGAAGACGGAACCGTCTTCCAAATGCTTTCAGTGTTACTATGGCAGCCAGGACGCTATTAAAGTCCTGGTTGCCATAGAAGGAGCGGGGAGCGGGGGAGCAGTATACTTACAGTCCGTGCGGCTCCCGGGGCGCTCCAGAATGACGTCAGAGCGCCCCATGCGCATGGATGACGTGATCCATGCGATCACGTGATCCATGCGCTTGGGGCGCCCTGACGTCACTCTGGAGCGCCCGGGGAGCCGCACGGACGGTAAGTATACTGCTCCCCCGCTCCCCGTTACACTTACCATGGCTGTCAGGACTTTAGCGTCCCGGCAGCCATGGTAACCACTCTGAAAAAGCTAAATGTCGGCTCCGGCAATGCGCCGAAACGACGTTTAGCTTAAGGCCGGATCCGGATCAATGCCTTCCAATGGGCATTAATTCCGGATCCGGCCTTGCGGCAAGTGTTCCGGATTTTTGGCCGGAGCAAAAAGCGCAGCATGCTGCGGTATTTTCTCCGGCCAACAAACGTTCCGTACCGGAACTGAAGACATCCTGATGCATCCTGAACGGATTACTCTCCATTCAGAATGCATTAGGATAATCCTGATCAGGATTCTTCCGGCATAGAGCCCCGACGACGGAACTCTATGCCGGAAGACAATAACGCAAGTGTGAAAGAGCCCTAAACCTATACATATAAACTTGATGTCATGCCAAATTCAGTGACATCATCTCTGTGTCCAAATAATAGTTCTGTACAGTGCCTACATTACACTAAATAAATGGTAGAGGTCTCAGGATAATTGCTTCTTTACCCATGCTATACTCCAGCCATAACTCTGTGGTAATCTTTAGAGATGAGCGAAGTTTTGAAAATTTCGATTTGGTCGAATCACCGAACTTTGACAATAAATTTTATTAGTTAAATCAGGTATACGCAGGCCATTCTGCCAAATCATATTCATCCCACTTGGTGGCCTACCGATCTGCGAAGGCTTGGATCTTAAACTGCAGGGATATTGCAGGGAGAGTGTACCGTCGTGTGCATTACGTTCTTGTGCACCCACATTCATAGTTAATCCGTTCTGTTGGTACCTTGTTGGAATCCCCGCCGATTAGCTGTTTAAGGGCTCTTTCACACTTGCGTTGTCCGGATCCGGCGTGTACTCCATTTGCCGGAATTACACGCCGGATCCGGAAAAACTCAAGTGAACTGAAAGCATTTGAAGACAGATCCGTCTTCAAAATGCGTTCAGTGTTACTATGGCAGCCAGGACGCTATTAAAGTCCTGGCTGCCATAGTAGTAGTGGGGAGCGGGGGAGCAGTATACTTACCGTCCATGCGGCTCCCTGGGCGCTCCAGAGTGACGTCAGAGCGCCCCATGCGCATGGATGACGTGTCCATGCGATCACATCACCCATGCGCGTGGGGCGCCCTGACGTCACTCTGGAGCGCCCGGGGAGCCGCACGGGACTTTAGCGTCCCGGCAGCCATGGTAACCATTCTGAAAAAGCTAAACGTCGGATCCGGCAATGCGCCAAAACAACGTTTAGCATAAGGCCGGATCCGGATCAATGCCTTTCAATGGGCATTAATTCCGGATCCGGCCTTGCGGCAAGTGTTCAGGATTTTTGACCGGAGCAAAAAGCGCAGCATGCTGCGGTATTTTCTCCGGCCAAAAAACGTTCCGTTCCGGAACTGAAGACATCCTGATGCATCCTGAACGGATTTCTCTCCATTCAGAATGCATTAGGATAAAACTGATCAGGATTCTTCCGGCATAGAGCCCCGACGACGGAACTCTATGCCGGAAGAAAAGAACGCAGGTGTGAAAGAGCCCTAATATTACTTTCTATGTTGAACTAATATATTTACTGTTGCAGTACAATCAAAGTCATGCTCAAACCAAAAAAAGTATATAATACTTTGCTGTTTTAATTTTTATAGTTCTTGAACAGCATTATATTGAAATTCCTTATGTTTATAGTGTTTAAAAAAGCACAATATTGAAATTCCTCATATTCTTATATTTTATTTATTCATCTCCAGTTTTCTGCGATTAATACAGCCCAAACCGCATAACGTACCGACTCTGTTCAAAATGCATTTCAAAGCTCTCGGTCTCGGAGGTACGCTATGCTATTTTTGGAGTCAATCTGATTTTCCATTTTTAATAAATTTATGTTTAAAAATTAAAAATCCCCCATAGAAATAATTGGCAGAATGTTCAGAGATTCAAATTTTAACTATTATGGATGATGTCACAGGCAGGTCTCATTCAGATGGTTGTAGTGTTTTGCGGATACCGGCTGTGTGTGTTCCGCAATTTCTGGACCGCACATGGCCGCAAGCATAATAAAAAAAAAGGCCTATTCTTGTCCGCGATTGTGGACAAGAATAGGACATGCTCTATCCTTTCCACAGAGGAACGGAACCACGGATGCGGACAGTACACGGCGTGCTGGCCGCATCTTTTGCTGCCCCATTGAAAAAATGGGTCCGCACTAGTTCCGCAAAATTGTGGAACGGGTGCGGACCTGTTCATACGGCCGTCTGAATGGGCCCTTACAGTCTTATTACCACCCAGTCTCACAGACACAGCACACATGAACGTCCCTTCTTCTCTCTCACTCAAACAAACTTTCAGGTCTTTTCAAGCACTATTTATTTCCTTCAGGATATGCAAACCTATTTTATTGTATCCTCCATTGGTATTATATTCTTTTTAATATTTAGGGATTAGGCTATGTTATCAGGTATGCTTATTCAGGTATGTGCTGTAACATTTCCAGTATATAATAATGCATGAGCCTGCATGATATACATATGCACACATTTAAAAACAGGCCTCAAAGGGAGATGGCAGTGCATGAGTGGGACACTCTCCATTCCAGTCTGTGGTCTCACTGATGGAAATGGACATACAACAAAGGGGACATTTATCTAGACCGATGTATTGTACGCTGGTCTTGATTCCCCCAATGCTGCTGAAGGATGGGCCAAATATATGCAGAGGAGCACGCCGCCATGCCGTGTGGCAGACTTAGATCTAAAGGGCTGTGTCACTTCATCAAATAGCATTTATTATGTAGAGGAAGTTAATGCAATCCACTTTCTAATGTATTGTTATTATATCCATATTGCTTCCTTTGCTGTCTGGATTGACTTTTCCATCACATTATACACGGCTCGTTTCCATGTTTACGACCACCCTGCAATCCATCAGTGGTGGTCGTGCTTGCACACTATAGGAAAAAGTGATGGACTATTTGATAACCGACCCTGTGGGAGTGCACATACCGTAGGCTAGTGCTTTTTTTCCTATAGTGTGCAAGTACGACCTCCACTGATGGATTGCAGGGTGGTCATAACCATGGAAACGAGTGATGTATAATGTGATGGAAAAATGAATCCAGCCAGCAAAGAAGGCAATATAAACAATCAAAATACATTAGAAAGTGCCTTGTATTACCTTCCTCTACATAATAAATGCTATTTGCTGAAATGAGAAAACCCCTTTAAGTCTTTCTACACACCTGAAAACTGGCTTGAAGAAAGCCAAATGTGGCGGGACTGCGGCGTCACCCGCTACCCGCCCACGGCATGTCCCCTTTTCTCACCACATCTGAAAATTGCCGTGAAGGGGGAACTGTCGCACATTTTGCCGCACAAATAGCGAGCGCCTAAATGCGTGACCTATTTATGCCGCAAAAGTGGCATACATAAATTAGTAAATGTCCCCCTAAATGTCTAATCCCTTTAGGCTAGGTCACCATGGAAACACAAAGTTCCGCGAGATTCATGGTAAAATCGTGGCATTAGCACAACTCCTGAATTCCTTAAACATTTTCCTATGAGAGGGACCAAGTGAAGGATTATTGCGATTGTTGCGTGAATTTTTCTCCTATGGTTCATTTACAAGTGGTAGTAAAACCCCAATTTGACTTTATTTTTTTAATTCAACATTCCAACATATATATTCCAAATATCTCAAACATTCCAGAAATGCTCTTCAATCATTTCTTCGTAGCAGCTTATAAACTCTTGAATAATAGCAATTGCCGTTGCAGTTTGGTAATTTATGCAAATGATCTACAGTGAAGAACTGTGCGATTGAGAAAGGCGGCTGGTAGCGTGGACCAGACAGGAAGTTGTCAGCTACTGGAGAGACTCAATACATGTCAGCCCGCAGATGATAATTAAAGTAGTGGAATTCAAAGACGACATAGATAAAAGGAATACAAGCAGCTGGCTCGAGGATGGGAAATAATAAAGTGATGTCGTAAGAAGACAGATGGTGTGTGACTGGTGGTGGTAGGACAGGTACACTGGTGAACAATCAACTTAGCAGAAATAAAATTTGATATATTTCTTCTTATACAAGGAGGAAATACATCGATTTGTCACAAATAATTTACTTTGCACTCATGCTCATCCTAGTTTATTTTTTGGAATTTACGTGTTTCTTGAATTTGTCTCTAGTTCTGGGCAAAAATATTCCATCCAGTCACAGATATCTCTGTTCAGTGACAGATCTGTCTATTGATCTATTAAATTCTGAAGGATATCTATATACCCTGTAATGAGAATATATTGAGAAGAGGGTTACTATATAAAACATAATGATAAAAAATTTATATCAGAGTAAACTAGTTCAACAACCGTGTATATAAAGTTACTAATGGTGACCCTAAAAAGTCTGGCCGGTATCTGTAACAACAGTATCTGGCATCAAGGGGTAAGTGGCCATGAATGATGCAGTTGCGTGTACCAAGCCCTACTAGTCTAACACGTGCCCCATGGGCACAAAACGTGTACTATGGCTAGATATTCTGCTTAAAGGGAGTCTGTCACCACAGTTTGACATTATAGACCTGCAGTGTCCCACTCAAGTAACCGTGGGCCCCGCAAACGTGCTTTTATCATGTATTAATGTCATGTGATATGCCTGTATTTTGTATTTTATCTCCTGTCATATTCTCCATGTCACAATGTGATTTTACATGCAAATATCCTTTATACAGGCCTAGTCAGGTTACAGGCCTAGTCAGGGTGCACTACACTCGTTTCTCCACAAGATGGAGCAGTGTCAGTGTGTATAAATAGCTTAGCTCAGACCTAAGTTAGGCTGTGCAGTCATGTCCTGTGTGTGCAGTCATGTCCTGGGCAGTTGTGTGCTGTGCAGAGCAGTTCAGTTCCTGGTTGAGGTGAATCCAAACCAGTGCAGATGAGCTCAGGTAAATCCAAGTGAGAGTTCAGTTGAATGCAGTTCTCTCATGAGCCTTCAAGAAAGCAACAGCCATGTAGCTGAATATCTGGAGGGAGGCCCCTTCCTAGCCTCTCTACTCTGTCCCTGTCGGCTCCATAGACCAGGGTTAAGGCCTGCAAGTATTCTTCCTAGAGGTGAGCAATCCACTACTATAGATCGCTCTTGCAGGGTGACCAATGTCTAAACTGTATGCAGCCGAGTATTTGAGGAATTATCACGTTTATGCAAGACAAAGGATTAGCAAGATAGTCGTTACCTGAGGACTTATTAAGCACTTTTGTACTAGGTGTAGGAGACAGCATGAAGCATCTACATCTCCAGTTTAAATCCTGAGGACAGTCAGGCCAACTGTCAGGATTCAGAAAAGCACCTTTTTATTCAAGGATTAGAATCAGTCCGGAGTTGTTACCAGTGTAAGACTTTCATTATTACCAGCCTAGTCTGAGCAGTAGTTTTCTTATGTATTACAAGAGCCTGTACTTCATTGAGGATTTGCATTTCCCTTTCCCCATATGCATGGGAGATTGTGCTAAATGCCGGATTGTATCTAGAGACTGTTTAATGCCTATGGATGTATTATAAGCAAGAGTCATCATCAGTAAAGTGCCCTTTGGAGTTTCACCCTGCTTGCCTCAGACTCAGTTCCTCTATTAACACTATAGTAAATGGTTGTACCACCATAAAAGGTACTGGCGTCACGATTACAAGGGACCTTGCCACTGGCACATTAATACAGACCATCAAGGGCACCTCGAACCAGCATCTGGCCCGTGTCCCTTATACCAGAGTGTGCCCCAGAAAATCCTTGTGCCGTTCTCCTCTTGACTTATCCTCTTGACTAATCCTTATTGCTCACACCGTGACCTCACACATAATTCCCCTTGGTATAAGGAGTCAATCTTTTTAAACTAGAGTCATGTTTCAGCCTGGTATTAGGGAGTTGATCTTTTCAGACTAGGCACAGGTTCCAGTTTGGTATTTATGGGGCTGTCATTTCAGATTAGGGACAGGTCGCATCTTAGCTGTCCATGCCACGGTTCTCCTCAGTCTGATATTGATGATCTATCCTGAGGATAGGTCATAAATATCTGTAGCCAGGCAACCTCTTTTATTTCTCCAGTGGTGGTGGTTCTAAAACTTGAAGACTCGTTACCAAATATGCCCACAATTCACAACTGATTGATGGAGTGGGGTGGGGGACCAGTCCTTGCAATTGGAAACCTACCTGCTTATTGTCAGGGAGCCTTACTAAAAAAGGGAGTTTAAAGTGGATAACACATTTAGAGACTGCATCCACTGCATATACGCAGATGTTCCTTTCCTACAGTTGTGTTTACAATTGTGATTTATGACATAACTGTTCATAGCAGATGCACACTAGTGATGGACGAACATCAGCCGGGACGATTCGTGAACGCGATCAAATGTTCGCGAACCGCAAGTTTGCGGCGGGCCCCATTCACTTTAATGGCATGCGAACCTGAAAAACCTTCAGGTCATATTTGCAGCCACTTACCTACTAGAAGTGCACAAATAGTCCCACAACATGGACAGTGAGATACTAGAAGGGGATCAATGACAAAAATTCCCTCAAAAAATATGTATTTTAATCATGGGCCATTTTTATGCGTCTTAAAGGGAAATTCTAAAAAATGTGCCGTGCTGCATCCTAGAAAATTTTTATTTTAGTCCACAGGAGTACGGGCCCTAAAAATTAGGCATTCACCTGACATAAAAGAAATTGTAATTATGTGGCTCGGTACATTATACGGTCACTGAATAATAACTTTACTGTAGCCCACTGGAGTACAGGCCCCAAACATCAGGCATTCACCGTATAGAAAAGAGCAAGTGATTTCGTAGCTGGAGGTATTAGACAGTCATTGGATATCAATTTTACTGCAGGGCCAGTACAAATACATGTAAAATACATATGTTTAAAAGAACTAAAAATATAAAATTGGATTAAAAACATGGCTAACGAAATCCCCCCTCTTGAATAAACCCCAAATAATAATAGGTGAAATTCGATAATACGTGGTCGTCACAGGTGTTGAATTCCTCCGAGGCCCCAACAATTAGGCATTCACCGGACAGAAAACATCAAGTGATTATGTGGCTGGAGGTATATTAGATGGTCATTGGATATCAATTTTACTACAGGCCAGTGGATTACAGGCCCCAAACATTAGGCATTTACAGGACAGAAAAGATCAAGTGATTATGTGGCTGGAGGTATATTAGACGGTCAGTGGATAACAATTTTGCTGCAGGCCAGTGGAGTACAGGCCCCAAACATTAGGCATTCCCCGGACAGAAATGATCAAGTGATTATGTGGCTGGAGGTATATTAGACGGTCACTGTATAACAATTTAACTTTTGGCCAGTTAGATTACAGGCCCCAAACATTAGGCATTCACCGGACAGAAAACAACAAGTGATTATGTGGTTGGAGGTATATTAGATGGTCATTGGATAACAATTTTACTGCAGGCCAGTGGAGTACAGACCCCAAACATTAGTGCAGTGGCCAGGACTCCGGTTGTTAAAGTTCTGTATTTGTCGTGACGCCAATTGCAGCATGCGCAAGGTACTATCCCAGGTCTCTTCCAATGTGTTATAACGCACGTCCCAGATTAGGAATGCCAGAGTAGTGTAATGGCCTATAATGTCTCTGTAGGATAGGGATATTTGTGTGAACTGTGTCTTCTACCTGGGTACGGCTGGACTCCTGGCTCATTTGCAATAAATTTTAGTGTAGTGATAGTAGGAGTAATAGAGGAATTTTGCAGCAGAAATGATGTCCAGACCTTTAGATGAAGTTGAAACATTTCTTTACTGAAGATAACTTGTATCCAAACAGTATACAGCTTTGGTCTCTGGTCCCAACAGGTTTTAGCAATGATTGGCAGGAAATGAATGCTTCTGCTTTAAACTTGGAACTTGCAGGATAAGTCGTCTGCTTGGTAGCTCTGTAATTGTGACAGGAATTCATCTTCTGCACTTTTCTATAACTTCTGCTTTGTGGGGACGGACTAGCTGAGGAGGAATGGCTTCTTCTAGTTCTCTGGACTTAACTCACAGATGGATTCTCAGGGGATGCTTACTCAGGGCCGCTGATAGGCCAGTACAGCTGGCCCAGTTGTACCGGGCCCGGCTGGCAGGGGGGCCCGGCAGTGGCGTAGCTATAGGGGTCGCAGCGGTCGCAATTGCGACCGGGCCCCTAAGTCAGGGGGGCCCACGGGGCCCCCTCAGCCAGGAGAACGCCGCCCCAAGCTGGTGAAATCAGATTCACATGGGGCGGAGGCGGAGCGGAGGCGAGGCCCTGCATGACGCGCACTGTGCAGGGCAGGGCAGGCTAAGTAGGAGGAGGGAGGGGGAGTGGCTTCAGTTGAGGTCAGAAGACGAAAGAGGAAGCTGTGTGCAGCCGCCGGTACTGACTGACTCCGCCTCCTCTCCTGGCTGAGAGCTCCCCTCCTCGGCTCCTCCTATCCTGAGCCTGCGAGTGCGGCTGCCTGCCAGACTGTCTGCTGTGCTGAGGTGAGCGTGGCTAGCTGGACCATCCGACTGGACCAGGGTCCTGGTGGTCCGGTCCAGACCAGTTAAAGTGTGTGTCTGTGAACTGTGAGTGTCCCTGAGTGAGTGAGTCCGGTCCGGGGGCCCTAACCCGCCTGGTGGAAGCGCCGGTGGCGGTGACATAGTCAGTGATAACTAAGCCCAGCAGCCCCAGACCAGACCAGTCAATACCCGCTCCTTTAGGAAAAAACTAATCAGTACTCTCATCACTCAGATGTGACTGCAGGCAGCACAGCAGCAGGCCAGAAGCGATCGATCAGCCAGGATTAATGTGCACAGCCTGGGTGGGAGGCCCCCCTTACCCTGGCCTTAGGCAAGTGACAAACTGCCCCCCCCCCCCCTCCTCAATCTGAATCCACAGATCCCCTCCATAACAGTGCCATCCACAGATCCCCTCCATAACAGTGCCATCCACAGATCCCCTCCATAACAGTGCCATCCACAGATCCCCTCCATAACAGTGCCATCCACAGATCCCCTCCATAAAAGTGCCATTCACAGATCCCCTCCATAACAGTGCCATTCACAGATCCCCTCCATAACAGCGCCATTCACAGACGACCCCCCAGCGCCATAAATATCACTTGTAGACAAATCTGCATGTTGTTTCAAGGCGGCGTCTGGGGAGGGGCCAAGGGCGGGGCCAGGGGTGTGGCTGAAGGAGGGATCAGGGGGTGGAGCTGAAGGGGGCCCCGTCATGTATGCTGTACGGGGCCCCATGATTTCTATCAGCGGCCCTGTGCTTACTTCCTGGAACTCTGGAGATTGTCTGTAGTTTTCTGCTTCTTCATCCAGCTGAGGCTGAAGGAGCTCAGACTGGGAATATGACTAAGTCTCAGACCGAGACTTGGTTCTTGCTGTCTTCCCTATACAGGGGGTAACTGAACTCCAGATCTAACTGGTTTTTCCCTCCCTTGCTGCAGGAAGACGGAATAGTCCACCTCTCTTCAGCAGGGGGGCAGAATAGAACAGGATCGTTCCACTCTGAACTGCCATAACTTTAAAACTATCTCTACCAAAGATGCTGCCACCTGCTGGTATACCAGGAAAATGACTTGAACAATTGCATTTAAGATAGGTTTATGCACATTTGTGGAGGACATAAGCAAAATCACATCAGATGACAGTATACAGGCTCTTAACAGATAGTAGCGGGGTAGAGGCATGTAGTAACACAACTCTGGGGTGTGTAGGGATTAGCTCTTATGTGGGGGTCATTCACACAATGATCTTCATCCACCGCAGGATTAGAGGCCAAACATTGCATTTATTTTGAAATTCTTCGCATACAGGACAGCCCAGTTACACACCACTGGGTAGGGTGAGGTTCCCACATACACCAAAATAAAAATAAATACCTTCCCGTCTGGGCCCTGACTAAACAGAGGTATTTCCTGACTCACCTCTAAGCCCCGTTCACACAGGTGAAGTACATGCGGCTTTTCCCACCTTGTAGTTCTCCAGCCTATAGGCTGTGCAAATAAAAAGTCCCTTGGGGAAGCTGGGCTCCTGCGACCCATTCCCAGGCATCGCTCTGTGCTCCCCAAGTCCTCCAGCCCCCAGGCTGTGCAACAACACCTTTCCAGGATCTCACTCTTTTTTGACTGACAGTCTGGGCTGTGTTGTTATCCCCAGACTGATTGTACACCTGGTGGAATAGGGGTGTGGACCGCACTATCCACCCTTTCCTTGCCAGTCATCTCTGTGAGATCTGTCACTATCTCCCATACCCCCCCCCCCCCTTTGTTCAAGCCCGTAGGGGTGAACACTAGCATCACATCCAGATGCTCGTGAACGGGCATCCTACTGGCCTACAGTCTTCCCCTTATTCTGCCAGACCCAGGACAACAGCGCTTGGTTTTTCACCCTCATTAGTTTATTACAGAGCTGACACAGCCTCTGGGATTTTCTTGCCCATGTCATGTGCAGGTACTCTCTTCTTATATTTTCTGGCTTCTGCACAGGCCCCTCACATCCTTTCTTCGACTGCGGCAACTCTTGCCTGAACTGATGCCAGTCATGGTCGTGTCCCGACCCTTTCTCTTTTTCCTTGCTGAGCTCCTTCAGCAGAGCATGCTTGCCCCAGCTCGCTTCTTTTTCAGCAGTGGTTTCCTCAAATTTGGCCTTAGTTTCAGGGTCTTCTGTTTCTTCAGTGGCTTTTCCCACTTCAGCAGACCCCTCTTCCGCCTTATTTTTGGTCTCTGGAACATCTGAGGATTTCTCCCACTTCAAGACCTCGGCCTCTGTTTCTTTGGAGTCTCCATTCACTTTATTAGCCTTCTCATCCTTCATAGACATGGCATCATATCCTTGCCTTCTTAACTCCTCCTCCTCTTTCTTATCAAGGTTGGAGGCACTGGGGACATTAGGATCTTCACCAGACTCGTCGTTTTCTGGCAATCCCTCCAAAGGTTCACCCATTCGTTTAGGCTCTAGGAGAGCCGTCTCACAGTAGTAGACACCATCTGCATGCTGGTCGTCTGTCTCCTGGTATTTCTTCTCCAGCAGACCGCTGGCTTTCTGTAAGGCACTGACGGCAGAGGGAACATCTTTCATGCCCAGGTCCTGGCTACTCATTGCCAACGAGTCTCTTGGCCTCTGTATTCACATCAGCCCCATCAGCGGGCTCAGCAGAAAGATCTTTCATCTTCTCCGCCTTGGTCGGCACCATGGCGCCACCATCTCCAGACCCATTCTTAACAGGCTCTGGCTTAGACTTCTTCAACTCATAGACATTCTTCCCGACATCATCTTTTGAGCTTATGAGATCTTCCATCTCTGCTCGGAGTTGCTTGTTCAGCCTCTCAGATTCATCTCACTCCTCAAGCGCGTCTGCAAGGGATTGAGCCAAGGAGAGGACCTTCTGTTCCAGATGCTCTTCACTCTGCTCTGCTGCAGCCGATGTAGAAGTAGTACTATTCTCTTTTGGCCACCCTGTGGGGGTTTCACCCAGGGTCCTTTTAAGCACTTTGGTGGTGTCTGCTGCAGTCTTCTTCAGTGATTCTGTGAAGACAGCTAGTCCCTTCTCTACCATATCTAGGGACCGTGTGGAGAGAGAGAAATCTTCAGGATTGCAGCTGTACTGACATGTCAGGTCATCTACCCCTGCCTGGGTATGGGTCTCAGATACTAGGCTGCCGTCTCCCCACTCAGCTCTTGTCACGTCAGGTATAACTGTCGTCTGGTCGCTACTAGTGACCGCTTGAATTTAGCAATACCTTGACCTGGTAGCTTCCCTCTCGGAGTTGCTAATGGCCACAGCAAATGCATCGCCTATGTCACTGATGTCATTATTAATGTAGACCTCTAGGGGCACTGCCGAGTTAATCCCTACTTGGGGCATTGCTTTATTGCCCATCAAACACTGTGAAGACTGCATGTCCACCTATGGTACGTGTGACACACCCTCTAGGACTGCTACCCTTCCATGCACATTCAAACACTGAGTTGGAGCTGAGCTGAGTTCCACACTACTTATATGCAATTCTTCAAATCTCTTGATCAAGTTACATAGTTCTTCATGAAAAATAGCAGATGAAGAAAATAAAGCTTCATCATCATTTACATTTTTACCACCAGGGGGCACTTCTCCCCTGACCACAACCTGCAACGGAAAAGGCATGTTATAATCATCACATATTTCACATGACATCCCACTTTCATTACGCATTTCCGCCAACTTGGCACAATTACTTTGCACCTTATCAGCACCATTGTTTTCAATAGGCAATATTCTTTCCCCACGGCGGTCAATGTGCAGCTCCCTTAGACCTTCATTTAAACGGGCAAGTACAGATTCTGCAGGAGTTTCGTCACTATCGGCAGAGGTGTCTACCTTACCCCACAACAACGAAATGATATCACAGCCAAACATCACATCATATATGAACATATTTGTAACATGAGGTCCACAAGACCCAGTTCTCACTGGAGACTCCCCCTCAGTAAGAACCACCTGCTCTTGCTCAGGCTCTCTTTCGGGTGCCTGGTTCAAATTATAGGTCACACCACTTTCGTCTATCTTGCACACGAGCTCACTAACCATAGAACCCTGGGGAGTCTCCTTATCTGCACCTAGTACATGTGGTACCCCTTCTAGCATTGCCTCACTTTCCTGTACGTTTATCACAGCCTGCAAAGGAAAAGGGGTGCCATCCTTATCACATAGGTTACATAACCACATTTTCATTAGGCAATGCAGATAAATTGGCACCATTGGTTCTAGTGGTCACCATAGTCTCACGTCCGGTGGGAGCTATCTGACAGTCCTTTTTAATCACATGTCTGTCCAGCATATTTACAATTATACCAGTCTTCTCTGGGTTCCTGGTACCAGGACCACTGGCAGACTCCTTATTGCAATCGTTGCTACTGGAAACCACATGGCCTGGAGTCCGGACCTCTCCCGGACGGTCACTCCTGGCGCACCCTTTAGGACCTTGTACACCATGGGTGTCAAACATGCGGCCCGCAATGAATATCTTTGCGGCCCGGCAAAGATATTCATTGCTCTGGTTACGCTTCCATAGCAGGCAGAGCAGACGGCACCAGTAACGTCACTCACTGACGTCGCGCGTCTGCTCCGCCTGCTTCATTCATAAAGTGGGCGGAGCAGGCGCCAGTGAGTGACGTTACTGCTGCCGTCCGCTCTGCCTGCTATTGAAGCTTAAGTAAGTGCTTTATTTATAAACGTGAATCCTTATCCTGTTATTAAGTTGAACTAACGCTGCCCTCTCCCATGTCCCCCTGTATCCCCATAGCACTTACTTAAGCTTCAATAGCAGGCAGAGCGGACGGCAGCAGTAACCACTTTATGAATGAAGCAGGCGGAGCAGACGCGCGACGTCAGTGAGTGACGTTACTGGTGCCGTCCGCTCTGCCTGCTATGGAAGCTTAAGTAAGTGCTGTGGGGGATACAGGGGAACATGGGAGAGCGCAGCGTTAGTTCAACTTAATAACAGGATAAGGATTCACGTTTATAAATACTTTGGTGAGCAGAGGGCCGGTGTATTGGGGGACACTGTTATGAGGGGGATCTGTGGATGACATATAGCAGTGTCATCCACACATCCCCCCCATAACAGTTCCATCCACAGATCCCCCCCACCTCATAACAATGCCATCCACAGATATCCCACCCCATAGCAGTACCATCCACAGATATCCCACCCCATAACAGTTCCATCCACAGATCCCCAGCAATTTGGCAAGAGAGAAAAGAGAAGGGAGAGGCGCTCATAGGGTGGTGGGTGGCGGTTGTGTTGTTTTGCGTAATGGTCGAAGTGTGCTCACCTTTTGGTGTTGTGCTGGTTGGAGCACACCTTCCGTGGAGGTAGGAACACGTGGAGAAATAAGGGGGCGTTGGTATTTTTGGGAGGGTCGGTGCTGCCAATACCCGTTCGGTCCCTTAGGGTGGAGTTGCCAGGACTCCTAGGGACTGTGAAGGAAGAAGTTGCTGTTTTGTGTGCGAATGCACACAGTAGGGTATTTGCTTGGCGCACAAAAGGACGACCTCAGTCAGCGGACTTTGGTGAAATAGCTGTTTTTATTGTTCAGTAGACAAGTCTACTGAACAATAAAAACAGCTATTTCACCAAAGTCCGCTGACTGAGGTCGTCCTTTTGTGCGCCAAGCAAATACCCTACTGTGTGCATTCGCACACAAAACAGCAACTTCATCCACAGATCCCCCACCTCATAACAATGCCATCCACAGATCCCCCATAACAGCACCATCCACAGATCCCCCACCCCATAACAATGCCATCCACAGATCCCCCCACCCCATAACAATGCCATCCACAGATATCCCACCCCATAGCAGTACCATCCACAGATCCCCATAACAGTGCCATCCACAGATCCCCCATAACAGTGCCATCCACAGATCCCCCATAACAGTGCCATCCACAGATCCCCATAACAGTGCCATCCACAGATCCCCCATAACAGCGCCATCCACAGATCCCCCATAACAGTGCCATCCACAGATCCCCCATAACAGTGCCATCCACAGATCCCCCATAACAGTGCCATCCACAGATCCCCCATAACAGTGCCATCCACAGGTCCCCCATAACAGTGCCATCCACAGATCCCCCACATGACAGTGCGTCATCCACAGATCCCCCATAATAGTGTCATGCACAGACCACCATTAATTCAAAGCCCACCAAAAGCACAACTTTTGGTTAAAAATATTTTTTTCTTATTTTCCTCCTCAAAAACCTAGGTGCGTCTTATAGTGAAGTTTAATATTTGTATATATATATAGGTCTCACTTGTGTTATTGGGCAACGGGATGTTGGGGGTCAGCAGTCATGAAACAACAATGTTGTTCTATGAAAATGTACGATTTTTTTTTTTTTTTTATGCGGCCCACATAAACTTAAATTTTGTTTTTTTGGCCCATGTTAGCCTTTGAGTTTGACATGCTTGTTGTACACCATCACAGGAAACACAGGCACTCCTGAGAGCCGCACCGCTCTCCACCTCTTTATCTTCCCGACGGTTGCCCTTGGCAACGGCATAGGTTTGCTTTTCTTCTGGAACTCCAGGCACACCACCGACACCTTGGACGCTTACAGAGGGTCCACTCAGCGTTGGAGAATTTGTCTCGCGGGCCCACTGCAATTGCGCCCTCAACGCCTCCCGCTCTACATCAAAACACGCCATTTCATTTGGGCCATAACCCAGTTCCTTGGCCAGGTTTTCTTGCCGCTTTATATGCTGCCATCGTCTGGCATATTCTGTCATGAACGTTACCTTAACAGACATTTTCGGCAACCAAGTCCGCTTAACCAGAGACTCTTTTTTCAGTCTCTTTCACCAGGCTTTTGGCCCTTTAAACTCCCCGCAGCGACTCCTTTGCAACCCAGCAACAAGTGTCCAGAACAGTACGAGCAGCACTTGTTCTTTTCGGTGATATCGTTGCCCCTAGCAACCACTTTGCCTTATTTCAGCAGGGACGCTTGCCCGCATCCTCCACCAATTGGAGGGATTAGCTCTTATCTGGGGGTCATTCACACAATGATCTTCATCCACCGCAGGATTAGGGGCCAAACATTGCATTTATTTTGAAATTCTTCGCATACAGGACAGCCCAGTTACACACCACTGGGTAGGGTGAGGTTCCCACGTACACCAAAATAAAAATAAATACCTGCCCGTCTGGGCCCTGACTAAACAGAGGTATTTCCTGACTCACCTCTAAGCCCCGTTCACACAGGTGAAGTACATGCGGCTTTTCTCACCTTGTAGTCCTCCAGCCCCTATGCTGTGCAAATAAAAAGTCCCTTAGGGAAGCTGGGCTCTCTAGTCCGCCCGACTAGGACCCTGCGACCCATTCCCAGGTGTCGCTCTGTGCTCCCCAAGTCCTCCAGCCCCCAGGCTGTGCAACAACACCATTCCAGGATCTCTCTCTTTTTTGACTGACAGTCTGGGCTGTTTTGTTATCCCCAGACTGATTGTACACCTGGTGGAATAGGGGTGTGGACCGCACTATCCACCCCTTCCTTGCCAGTCACCTCTGTGAGATCTGTCACTATCTCACAGGTGTTACATTAGGCATTCACCGGACAGAAAAGATCAAGTAATTATGTGGCTGGAGGTATATTAGACGGTCAGTGGATAACAATTTTACTGCAGGCCAGTGGAGTACAGACCCCAAACATTAGGCATTCACCGTACAGAAAAGATCAAGTGATTATGTGGCTGGAGGTATATTAGGCAGTCATTGGATAACAATTTTACTGTAGGCCAGTACAAATACATGTAAAATACACACCGTATGTTGAAAAGAACTAAAAATATAAAATTGGATTAAAAACATGGCTGACGAAATCCCCCATCTTGAATAAACCCCAAATGATAATAGGTGAAATTCAATAACACATGGTTGTCACAGGTGTTGAATTCCTCCGAGGCCCCAACAATTAGGCATTCACCGTACAGAACAGATCAAGTGATTATGTGGCTGGAGGTATAATAGACGGTCATTGGATACCAATTTTACTGCAGGCCAGTGGAGTACAGGCCCCAAACATTAGGCATTCACCGGAAAGAAAAGGCCTTTAATGCTGCTGTATTTACATGAGACAGGGACCACTCTTTGTTCTGGGTGGTGGCAGATATGTGTGGGCTGGCATGAGGAAATTCAATTAAATGTGGTCGTCACAGGTGTTGAATTCCTCCGAGATCCATGCCTCATTTATTTTTAGAAATGTGAGGTTGTCCACACTGACGTGAGCTAGGCGAGTGCGCTTATCGGTCACGATCCCCCCTCCTGCGCTGAATGTCCTTTCGGACAGGACACTTGACGATGGGCAAGCCAAGAGTTCCATGGCAAATTGTGCCAGCTATGGCCACAGGTCAAGCCTGCACACCCAGTAGTCCAGGGGTTCCTCGCTTCTCAGAGCGTCCACATCGTTCGTTAACCCAATGTAGTTGGACACCTGTCGGTCTAGGCGTTCCCTGAGGCTGGATACGGAGTGCGGCTGTCGATGGGTTGGCTGCAAGAATGATCTCATATCCGAAGTGACCAACACATCTTCAAACCACCCTCTTCTTGCATGCGCGGTAGGATTGTTACCCGCAACAGTTTCTCTGTGGATGGAAATTCCTCTGCCAGTGCCCACTACAGCAGAATGCAGCATCTCTCGCAGCAAGGCCTGGAAATGCTGCATTCTGACAGTCCTCTGTGATGCTGGTAACATGTCCGCCATTTTGTGTTTATACTGGGGGTCTATAACTCCTGCTGACTTTTCTCCGAGGGATTAGCCCCCCCTGGGAATTCATTCAGCATTGCGACTTCCTTATCTTTCAGCTCCTGCTCCTCGATGGCTTGATCAATGACACGATGCAATGCACGCTCCAGAAAGAAGGCGTAAGGCACAATGTCACTGATGGCACCCTGGCTGCGACTGACCAGTTAGGTTATCTCATCAAATGGCTGCAGAAGTCTGCATGCATTGCGCATGAGCAGCAACTGGCGCGGTGAAAAGAAACCAAGCTCCCTAGAACCTGTCCTGCTGCAGAGTTTGTACAGGTAGTCATTAACGCCACGTTGCTGCTGGAGCAGCCTATCAAGCATATATGTACAAGGTGGAGTTCCAGTACGCCGGGCTGTCACAAATCAGATGTCTGATGGGCAGGTGGTGTCGCCGCTGAACGCCAGCAAGGCGAGCCATGGCTGTGTGCGATCTTCTAAAATGGCCAGAGATTTTCCTGGCCTGCCGCAAGACGTCCTGGACCCCAGGGTATTTGGCAACGAATTGCTGCACGACTAAGTTCAGGACGTGTGCCATGCACGGCACATGTGTCATTTTGCCCTGTTTCAGCGCGCTGAGCAGATTGGCACCGTTGTCCCACACCACTTTACCAACTGTGAATTTGAGCAGGGTTAGCCACTGATCGGCCTGTGACCGCAGAGCTGAAAGCAGTGCAGGACCGGTGTTGCTCTTGGCTTCCAGGCACAACAGCAGCAGCACAGCATAGCAACGTCTCACCTGGCACGTTGAATAGGTTCTGGGGAGATTGGGGGGTGCAGCGGAACAGGGCGGTAGCAGTGGAAAAGGAGGAGTCAGCCGAGGAGGAGACGGAGGATGGAGTAGAAGGAGGAGAAGAAGAGGCAGGCCTCCATGCAATCTGTGGCGGTAACACCAAATCCACACGGGTGCCATGGGTTACATGCTTGACAGTGGTCAGAAGGTTCACCCAGTGGGCAGTAAAAATTATGTACCTTCCCTGCCTGTGTTTGCTAGACCACGTGTCTGTGGTCAGATGTATCTTGGCACCAACACTCTGAATGTGGCCATATAGCTCTGGGATGCCCTTTTGGGAGAAATATTTCCTTCCGGGGACCTTCCATTGTGGTGTGCCAATGGAAACAAATTTTCTAAAGGCCTCCGAGTCCACCAGTGTATATGGCAGTAGTTGGCGGGCTAGCAGTTCCGACAAGCCAGCGGTCTGCCTTTGGGCAAGAGGGTTATCCGGCGTCATCAACTTTTTAAGTTCGAACATTTGGGCCACGGAAGCCTGCCTTTTGCCAGATGAACGCGACGACGGCACGGTGGAAGGTGGAGTGGAGGACAAATGGGAGGAGAGAGGAGAAGGAGAAGAGGCAAACGTGGAGCGCCGGGAGTGTGGCTTTGTGGGTTTTGACGGTGTTGCTCCCACTGAGCTCGGTGATGGGAGGCCATGTGCCTTCTTAAGGCGGTCGTCCCTAGGTGAGTGTTGGGCTTACTGCGACTTATGCGTTGACAGCACATGCTGCAGATGGCAACACTATTGTCAGCAGCTGACACATTAAAAAAAGCCCACACTGCGGAGCCATGTGCCGGTGTCCTGGGAGCGCCAGATGTGACCGTGCATGGTGGATGGCTCGCTACAGATACATTTGCAGTCTGCTTTTTGCCTCCTGTGCACTGCGAGTTCTGCCTTCTTCTCTTCCTACTCCTCCTTATCTGCTGCTCCGTCTCTCCCTCTGAACTCCCCTCCTCTTTCTCTCTTGTGGGCACCCACGTGACATCCATCAACACGTCATCTTAGTCACCTTCACCACCACTGACATTAGAAATCTTGGAGTAGGAAGCAACCGCGGGGAACTCCGTCCTTGGGCTGATCTGGGTACTGTCGTCAGACCGCTGGGTGGCAGCCGTTGCTACCTCCTCTTACTGATCCGATGCCAAGAATGGCTGCGCATCGGTAAGGTCTGGGAATGAATGGGAAAATAATTCCTCTGACTCGAGTGGAGGGGCTATGGTGGTGGTGGTGTCTTTGGGGGTGCACACAGCAGAGAGTGAGGAGGGTGCAGATACAGAGGATGAGGAGGATGCAGAAGCGGAAGGCTGAGTGAGCCACTAAACTAACTCTGGTGCGTCCTTTGCACGCACCTTCTCCAACTTCCCACTTAGGCTCCGGCCTGGTGCACCTGCCCGACCCCTACTACCCCTGCGGAATGACTTGCCTCTTCCACTGCCTGTCATTTTCAAAATGACCCTGTGACAAAGTCCCTATAGAAGAGCAGTATTTGTGGAAGCAGGTATAATGCAGGCCTCAATCAATATTTGATGGAAGCCGGTATATCAATCCCCTCTATCAGTATTTTGTAGAAACAGGTATATAGAACCCCTTAATGAGTATTTGCTGGAAGCGGGTATATCAAACCCCTTAATCAATATTTGGTTTAAGCTGGTGTATCGCAGGCCTCAATTAATATTTGGTGGAAGTTGGTATATCAATCCCCTCTATCAGTATTTTGTGAAAACAGTTATATAGAACCCCTTAACGAGTATTTGCTGGAAGCTGGTATATCAAACCCCTTAATCAATATTTGGTGGAAGCTGGTGTATCGCAGGCCTCAATCAATATTTGGTGGAAGCCAGTATATCTATCCCCTCTATCAGTATTTTGTGTAAACAGGTATATAGAACCCCTAAAGAGTATTGGCTGGAAGCTGGTAAATCAAACCCCTTAATCAATATTTGCTGGAAGCTGGTGTATCGCAGGCCTCAATCAATATTTGGTGGAAGCCGGTATAGCAATCCTCTCTATCAGTATTTTGTGGAAACAGGTAATAGGTAAAATTCGATAACACACGGTCGTCACAGGTGTTGAATTCCTCCAAGGCACCAACAATTAGGCATTCACGTACAGAACAGATCAAGTGATTATGTGGCTGGAGGTATAATAGACGGTCATTGGATACCAATTTTACTGCATACCCCTTAATGAGTATTTGCTGGAAGCTGGTAAATCAAACCCCTTAATCAATATTTGGTGAAAGCCGGTGTATCGCAAGCCTCAATCAATATTTGGTGGAAGCCGGTATATCAATCCCCTCTATCAGTATTTTGTGGAAACAGGTATATAGAACCCCTTAATGAGTATTTGCTGGAAGCTGGTAAATCAAAGCCCTTAATCAATTTTTGGTGGAAGCCGGTGTAACGCAGGCCTCAATCAATATTTGGTGGAAGCTGGTATATCAATCCCCTCTATCAGCATTTTGTGGAAACAGGTTTATAGAATCCCTTAATGAGTATTCGATGGAAGCTGGTAAATCAAACCCCTTAATCAATATTTGGCGAAGGCCGGTTTATCACAGGCCTCAATCAATATTTGGTGGAAGCTGGTATATCAATCCCCTCTATCAGTATTTTGTGGAAACAGGTATTTAGAACCCCTGAATGAGTATTTGCTGGAAGCTGGTAAATCAAACCCCTTAATCAATATTTGGTGGAAGTGTCACGGCTGAGGGTGGGGGAAACCCTCAGCCGTGCGATGCCAATAATAACTGGTAGCTGCTAGTCCAGGACAGGAAACAGGGAGCAGGTCACCTCCTAACGCATCCCTAAATCTGACCCGGACTCCTAGCTGTATGAGCCAACCCTGATGGTAGGAGGGCTCATACTCCGTAACCTAGGGTCCCTACTAGCCCTCAGGATAGCCCTGGAACTAGGAGCAGGGTAAGACGACCTGTTCCTCCTAGGCACGGATGAACAGGAGTCTCACTGGCCAAGCTGCAAGAAATGGGGAACATATACAGCAGATGGCAATGGCGGGTAGTGAAACTAGTACAACACCTACCTGCCACAGACACACAGACTGGAACCCGTGCAGAAGTGCTAATGTCCATACCAAACACAGAAAGACACAGCACCCACACAAAGCACACAAGAACCCAGAAACCATAAGCTGCAATAAACATAGAGACACCACTAGACATAGCATAACATAAGAAGATCAATGTCTAAACATAACTTATGACCACAAGGGTGGCCCACACTGGGCAGATGGTATATGAGACCAGGAGGATGACTCCAGCAAACACCATGGCTGGAGTACCCCTCAGCTACTGGCATCCAGCAGGAGCTAAATAGCCCAAGTAGCCACACCCACACACAGACACACCCAGTAGTCACTCACTAGGAAGGGAATTAACCCTTCCAACACCAGGCTTGGGAAGAAAGCCACTTAAAGGGAAAGTGTACACACAAACATCACACTCCACCTGTTACCACCGGCAACGGCATGCGAGGCAACCATGTCCTGGGAAATAGCCAGAAGGCCGAGACACTGCCACCACATGCACACAACACCACATGTTGCCATGGGCAACCGCAAGTGAAGGAAAGTGTCACAAAACACACCATAGGCCGTGACAGGAAGCCGGTGTATCACAGGCCTCAATCAATATTTGGTGGAAGCTGGTATATCAATCCCCTCTATCAGTATTTTGTGGAAGCAGGTATATAGAACCCCTTAATGAGTATTTGATAGAAGCTGGTAAATCAAACCCCTTAATCAATATTTGGTGAAGACTGGTGTATCGCAGGCCTCAATCAATATTTGGTGGAAGCCGGTATATCAATCCCCTCTATCAGCATTTTGTGGAAACAGGTATATAGAAACCCTTAATGAGTATTTGCTGGAAGGCAGTATATCAAACCCCTTAATCAATATTTGGTGGAAGACGGTGTATCGCAGGCCTCAATCAATATTTGGTGCAAGCCGGTGTATCACATCCCTCAATCAATATTTTGTGGAAGCAGGTATATCGCACCCCTTAATCAGTTTTTTTTGGGGGGGCAACAGGTATATCACACCAGTTGCATTTAGTTATTGCAATAGCATTTTTCCCTCTATCTAGCTGCGGTATCTCAGCAGAACCGCACACAACTGCTGCACAATACAAATGCACTATAATATACTTTCTATGTTAGAAGGTATATTATAGGTAAATCACACCCCTCAAACAGTTTTGTTTTGGGGGGCAACAGTTATATCACACCAGTTGCAATTAGTTATTCTAATATTGTTTTTCCCTCTATCTAGCTGCGCTATCTCAGCAGAACTGCACACAACTGCTGCACAATACAAATGCACTTTAACAGGGATGGCCAACCTGCGGCTCTCCAGCTGTTGCAAAACTACAACTCCCAGCATGCCCAGACTGCCTTTAGCTTTCAGGCTACAGCAGGGCATGATGGGAATTGTAGTTTTACAACAGCTGGAGAGCCACAGGTTGGCCATCACTGCACTATAATATACTTTTTATGTTAGAAGGTATATTATAGGTATATCACACCCCTCAATCAGTTTTTTTTTTGGGGGGGGGGGGGGCAACAGATATATCACACCAGTTGAAATTAGTTATTCCAATAGTGTTTGTCCCTCTATCTAGCTGCGGTATCTCAGCAGAATCGCACACAACTGCTGCGCAATACAAATGCACTATATTATACTTTCTATGTTAGAAGGTATATTATAGGTATATCACACCCCTCAATAAAAAAAATTTGGGGGGGGGGGAGACAGGTATATCACACCAGTTGCAATTAGTTACTTTAAATAGCGTTTGTCCCTCTATCTAGCTGCGGTATCTCAGCAGAACCGCACACAACTGCTGCACAATACAAATGCACTATAATATACTTTCTATGTTAGAAGGTATATTATAGATATATCACACCCCTCAATAAAAAAAATTTGGGGGGGCAACAGGTATATCACACCAGTTGCAATTAGTTATTCCAATAGCGTTTCTCCCTCTATCTAGCAGCAGTATCGCAGCAGAACCGCACACAACTGCTGCACAATACAAATGCACTATAATATACTTTCTATGTTAGAAAGCATATTATAAGTATATCACACCCCTCAGTATGTCACACCTATCGATAGCACACCTAAAAGGACTTTTGTGGCCCTATTAGCTAGCGTTTGGTGTCCCTAACAGTCTGTCGCTGCTCCACACAGCAACCTCTCCCTACACTGGCAATAAACAGAATGTAAAATGGCTGCCAGATCGGGTTTATTTATAGGGTAGGGGGTGTATCCATGTGCTGAAACGTCTCAGTTGGCTATCCTGTCCCACCTGATGGATGTGTCATGGGTCAAAGTTCGGCTCTATGCAAAAAAATATGGTGCGCGCGAATATCGCCATATGTTCGCATGTTCAGCGAATCGCGAACTGACAAAGTTCGCCACAAAACTACCACTGGGCGAACCGCAAGGCCATCTCTACTACACACATTATTCCAGAATTTACTATTGGTATACAATTGATCAACTTCATTGGGATTGCATAACATTCAGAGCAACCTTGCTGATGGAGTTTTCTTAACTAGTGAACTTTTAATGTTTCCATTTACAGACCGCATTATTGAAAGCGGAGAATTGTTTGTAGCTATAACTATATTGATATACTGTAGCTAGCGCCAGGATTGATTTCTATAACTATACTGATATAGTCAGCGCCAGGATTGATTTATATAACTATATTGATATAGCTAGTGCCAGGATTGACTTCTATAACTATACTTATATAGCTAGTGCCAGAATTGATTTCTATAACTATACTTATATAGCTAGCGCCAGGATTGATTTCTATAAGTATACTGATATAGCTAATGCCAGGATTGACTTCTATAACTATACTGATCTAGTTAGCGCCAGGATTGATTTCTATAACTATATTGATATAGCTAGCGCCAGGATTGACTTCTATAACTATACTGATATAGCTAGCGCCAGGATTGATTTCTATTACTATACTGATATAGCTAGCGCCAGGATTGATTTCTATAACTATACTGATATAGCCAGCACCAGGATTGATTTCTATAATTATACTGATACAGCTAGCGCCAGGATTGACTTTTATAACTATATTGATATAGCTAGCACCAGGATTGATTTCTATAACTATATTGATATAGCTAGCGCCAGGATTGACTTTTATAACTATATTGATATAGCTAGCACCAGGATTGATTTCTATAACTATATTGATATAGCTAGCACCAGGATTGACTTCTATAACTATTGTTAACTCAAAACATCATTGTTTATTTACACTTGAGGCAATTGCACAAAACAGCACGTAACTTTGCAGTCTTGGTGTTAATTCACACACAATGGAAAGTTCATAAAACACAAGTCACCTTGCTGGCAGTTCTGCCTCCAGTAGTCCACAGCAGGCTTTAGGGGGCCTGTTTCCCCAGCATGCGGCTTTCAGCCCTCCAGCACGGCACAAAGCCTCAGATCTCAAACCAGCAGCTGGATCTGAATACTTTTGTAATTACATGCCATTAAAAATTTTACATAGCCATTGAGTTATTCAATAAAATATATCTGTATAGTGCCACCTGCTATTTTTTTTTCTTATTTCCTTGACCTGCTCACTGAGATGGCCGCACATGCTCAGTTTCATGCTTCAACTTTCTCCTGAGCTGTGATAGGGAGAGCATGGACACGCCCCCTTAGCTACAGCAACAAAGACACTCCCCTTGAGCTTTCAGCTTGATATAAATCTATCAGAGCAATGAATGGAGATATATCTGGATCCATGTGAGGTACAGGGCTGGTTCTAGCTGTGTTAAAATGAGATAGTCATGTACTATATGATGTCTGACTTTAATTTTTTTACATTAGTCATGGGATAACCCCTTTAAAGGATCAGCTGCTAATGCCCTAGTGCCAGATACCATAGGACACCAGGAGCCCATGTCTCTATAGGCCAGAGCTGTTTTTCGAGGCAGGAGATGGGCCTACACAATATTAGGCAGGTGGTTATAATCTTATGGTTGATCAGTGTACGGTATATTGCCATGGTAGAATTTTTGGATGTACTAATCCTGTAGTTGGTGTAAACTTAGACAGGCCATCTAAACATGCACCATATTTATCACAATGGCTCAGGCTGGAGGATACATTTGGTGCCTGGCTAGACACTTTTAATTACACTACATCACCGCTCCAGACGAGATCACGTGTAGCGTAGTGAAGAGGAAGCACCACTTGCATGGAGCACCACCTCCTCTTCAAACAGCTGATCGGAGGCCGTCCCGGGTATTGGTCCACCACCGATCTGATATGATGACCTATCCTGATAGGTCATCAATATATATGGCCTGTACAACCTCTTTAAGTCACACCCCCTTGACGATTTAGGTCCAGAGGATTTCTAAAAAGCTAAACTATGCTAAACTAGATGCACCAAATTTTGCCGAAAAGTGCACCAAATTGCGCCAATTTGTGACACATTTGGCCACAATTTACAACAATGCCTAGGCACACTGATATTAGTAAGATAGAATAGAGTTAGAATAGAGATAAACTTGCAGGTGAATCCAAATGGCATGCAAAGTAAAATGTCACTTTGAAAAAAAATAAAAGTAAATGCATGCCTGAAAGAAAGAATCCATCCCATCCAGTGTGAATTGGGCCGCAAAAGCTGCGTTTCATTTGTATGTCTACAGCAATTTATAGAGCAGTCTGGTTACATTAGTTAAGCACAAATGTTGCAGCTAAAAACAATCTTAGTAAATGGTTCAGGAAATGTCTCCCGCAGTGTATTCTTCCCTATGGATTTTATTTTTCTCATTACAGGGATTCCAGGTCACTAGCTGCCACCGAGTAAGAAGCTCAATGCAACACACCACGTCATTAACTATCAGATGTGACCCAGCGCATGATGTAAACATGTTTAGTTTTACATATTGTTTTATCATTAGTCTCCTGTGTGTACCTAGAGTGTCTCCTCTTATCTCCCCTAGAGTACACGGCACACAGCGGCTCACACAAGGCAGCAGACGGGCCTGTATTCACAGCTCAGAGATGCGATAAGCCGGATGCCGTGTTTGCCAAGTGACTGGAAATACATTAGGCCCGGGGAGCACCTGCAGTTTTTGTGTTACATGATTGAAGGTGTTGACATAAACCAAGAAGGGACCTGAATTCAGGGTAGCTAGAGTTACCAGTCTTCGCTGTTGCATAAGGAAGCATACAGGTAGCCAAAGATGAAATGGGTTTTCTAATTTATCCAATCTAAATTAAGGTTTTTTTTGTTTTTTTTTCCAGAAACCACACCCTTCTTGTCCTTGGGCTCTGTCTAGTGTCCCATTATCATTTTAGCTCTGACCACTCTCAGTCCACCTCTAGTTGGAGCTTAAGTATGTAAAAATAAATATTGGCTTAATATTTAAAAAATGTTGCAATATGATTGGCCCTGATTGAAATTTGCAGGGACTTCCCTTGCGGGGTCTTTTTCCCGGCCAGTCCAGCTTACCCGACCCTATGAAGGTCACATTTTAAGAGTCCCTGTACTTTCACACAGTTTAATATAATTTAATAGACAATAATGTAATTAGCAAATTTCTAAAGCACTTCATTTAAAAAAATCTGTTTGCATCCACCTGAAAAATATGTAATGTCATGGCCACTAGGGGTCTCACTTCTACCTGAGTTTCACCTAGTAACAGAGCTCCTGAGACTGAAACAAGCACTGCCTCTAAGCAGCTTTTGAAAAGCAGAGAAGCTCCTGCATGTCTGTATGTCTGAATTTCCCCTCCTTATCAAGTTTCTGAGCTCCCTAGAAAAAAACAAATATAGTGGGTAGTAAGGAAAGTAAGGTCGCTACAGTACTGTACAGTGCTGACAGATTACATAGAAGAGAGACACCCACTGCTTGTAAAAGAAATGCATCTAGCTGTGCAGCTGAAAGAGGGAATGATTATGCAAACCTTTTTTGAAAACTCAGGTATGCATTAAAGTATGGTAGGCTAATTTCCTTGAGAAAGAGACCAAACACTCGGCTATGGCTTATTCCGTGGAACCCCAATTTATAAGACTCCCTAATTACTGGATATGGAGGCATTGTATTACTCCTTTGTCACATATTATTGATAGGAGTTCACTTTGCACCTTTCAATATTTAAAACCTAACTTCAACTTTCCCGACACTGTATTCTATAACTACTGGGGCAAGCTTTAAGGCCACAGTTTGGGGGAATGATCCTTTTATTGGATCTTCCGCTCCTCAAGGTTATGGCACAATCTGTGCATTTGGTGAAAACAGCTTTCTTCTTTTTATAGGCCTACAACTAGACACTTTACTTCGTTGACACAAAAGATACTTGCAGGATGGGGCAGAGACAATCCTAATGTAGATGAAGAGGTCTGTAAAAACCTTCTGGGCAGTTCAGGTTCTCCGTTAATCAGAGATAAGTATTGGTTGGTGCAGGTCAAATTTACTCACAGAATATACTACTCCCCATTTCGATTTTCGGGGTCGGTAAGTCACATTCAGTGGAATACCTTTGGTGCCCAATGACTGACAGGACAGTATTGCATATGTTCTACGAGTGTAGAGTCTTGCAGAGTGATTTGACAAGAGATATTTGAATTTATAAAGTCTCATTTGAGTGCTCCAAGAATACTGTATCCAAAGATATGTTTTTTTGGGCTGGTAGACAACTTCCTTCTTAGTGTGACCCTGGTTTAACAGTCCTGCTGCCAGTTCTGAGTGGCATGGAATTTTTTCCCCTGTTTTACTCCCAGTATGTTTACTCTCCCTCTTTTATCATTCTACCAGAATTGTTTAATTCTTATTTTTCTCTTTAGCACAGAGCAAATGTGCAAAGACACTCAGTACAGGGATACTCTCGCTTTGAATTTGCTGAATGCCATAGGTTTCTTAACAATTATTATACAACTTGTGCCTCTTGCACGATAATATGTTTGTGTCAATGCAAACATTCCTGTATTTTCGGCTTTACCTGTATGTGTCTTGACTGTACAGTGCTTTGCCGTATCTATCACTGTGTTATCTATGCTGTTTGGTCTTATTGTTTTATTGAATAAACGTTCCTTTAAAAAAAATGTTGCAATATGAAAATTTAGGTAAGGGACTGAGTTAGGTTTGAGAGTCACTAGAGCAGCGGTTCTCAACCTAGGGGTCGCGACCCCTTTGGGGGTCGATCGGCCCTTTCCGGGGGGTCGCCTGAGGCTTCCTATTGTGGGTCGCCCGCACAACGGCAGCGGCCCCTTATCCTCGCGCACAGGAAGTGATGTCCTATCACTGCCTGTGCTTGAAGGAGCCTGACGTCTGGACGGGTAAGTCGGGCCGTCTGTCTGCTGAGGTCCGAGTTTTTTCGTTAATGACACCGCCGCTGAGCACCACTGCCACCAATGATTTAATTGATTTATTTATTTGGGGGGGGGGGACCTGAAGCACCGCTGATTTATTTATTTGGGGGACCCTGAGCACTTCTGATTTATTTATTTGGGGGACCCTGAGCACCATTGATTTATTTATTTGGGGGAAACCTGATGCACCACTGATTTATTTATTTGGGGGTACCCTAAGCACCGCTGATTTATTTATTTGGGGGAGACCTGAAGCCCTGCATATTTTTTTTATTTGGGGGACCCTGAGCACTTCTGATTTATTTATTTGGGGGACCCTGAGCACCATTGATTTATTTATTTGGGGGGGGGGGGGGGGACCTGAAGCACCGCTGATTTATTTATTTGGGGGACCCTGAGCACTTCTGATTTATTTATTTGGGGGACCCTGAGCACCATTGATTTATTTATTTGGGTGAAACCTGATGCACTACTGATTGATTTATTTGGGGGTACCCTGAGCACCGCTGATTTATTTATTTGGGGGAGACCTGAAGCCCCGCTGATTTATTTATTTGGGGGACCCTGAGCACTTCTGATTTATTTATTTGGGGGGGACTTGAAGCACCACTGATTTATACACCATGCTTCAATACAAAATTTAATTTATTTGTAATTAGAAATAAATATTTGACAATATATAACATTTTGTCTTTGTGATTATTAATTACTCTGCTTTAATTATGTTCAATTTGTAGCAATAAAAATACATCCTGCATATCAGATATTTACATTACAATTCATAACAGTAGCAAAATTAGTTATGACGTAGCAAGGAAAAAAATGTAATAGTTGGGGGTCACCACAACATGAGGAACTGTATTAACGGGTCACGGCTTTAGAAAGATTGAAAACCACTGCACTAGAGGATCGACTGGTATCCTCGCATCATTTATAATAACCACATTATACCCACAGAGCTTACAGAGCTGACCTTTCTACAACTCGTCTGTTGAGTTTGATTGGTCTATAAATATTCAGTAGTATACAAGAAGTCAAAGTAACCTGTTGTGCGATCATTTCCTGCGTGAAAACAGCTTAATCAGCTGGGAGAATATGAAGTTTAACCAAAGATTCCAGAGGACAATTAGTGGTCATTTCTGAAATGCAAATCGGGTATTTTATGCTCAGGCAACTCTACAGGTTGAAGAGTAGGTTTCTATATACACAATGGCACACCTAGATTTTTGGAATTATCTCCAAAAAATGAATAAATACTGCACGCACTGGCCCTTTAAGAGTTGAAGTGAGTGCCTGCACCTTATGGTCAGTGAGGGGTAGAGCCAGCAGGAAGTAGGCTCCAGCCAGCATGGTGAGGTATGGAGCAATGCTACCCTGGTGGCCCTGCCTGCCAGGAAGGAGCAGAGGGCAGCCGATGAACCATGCTCAAGAGAGAGGGGGCGGTGGGGCACAGACCACCAGCACAACAACTCCAAAATATAATATCACTAAGGAAACGTGTGGCTGAAATGGTGCATACTTGACACGGTGTGAAACAGATGCAAGTAATGAGCTCTCTAGTGCAGAATATAACTTGTGGCACACAGTAATAAATACAAAGTACAGTTTATCTGGCACCAGATGAGGAGGTATGTTGTCTGGTTGGATGACAATAGTCACTGTGGTACAGGTTTAAGATTAGTTTGGCCTAGGGAGGGTTTAGGTAGGTGATGGTGTCTGATCTGTTGTCCCTCAGCTTGCAGCAGTGTCTGTAGATGCTGATGTAGCACTTCATTCTGCTGGCTCATCTTCTCAAGGATTTACTTACAGCTGTCTTTAGCTCTTATTCTTCCAGAATGGTAGCTGGTTCCTGAACTTCCCTAACAGGGGAAAAAGATACGGTTATTTGGAGTTGATGCTCTGTAAGCTGCTTCCTCACTCCGCCACTATACAAGACCACTCTGTCCCCTCTCCTCCTATCTCTGACTTCATAGACTGGACCTCCCCCTCCTGGCAGGAAGTCGGACCAGCCCACTCCTACCAAGAGGGGAGGAACATGGTAGTTAGCCTTGTTCCTGCCAACCACTGCCAACCATTACCTTTCCTGCTGGAACATATGGCCACTACATGTAAAATACATGACATCACATATAAAACACAGCAATTGCATATACCCCCAGGTCTGGTGTACGGCACATTCGTCCCCCTATCAGGTCACATTGGCCTGTCTAAAAGGTCCTTTAACTAACCACTAATTGACTTGTTATATTTCTGATTGGCTCCTGTAACAGACCGAAAGGACCTTTGTCTACTCTCTACTGGGTAACTTGGATCTACTATATATTATGGAAGAGTTACTATAGTATGGACTTGTATTTGGTTATCATGATATTGGAGGCTTCCTTAGGATCAATCTGAATTTGTGTGAAGGGTCATTGATCGGATTGTTGCATTATTTTTGATGAGTGTTTTAAAGGTTAAGTTGTCAAAAGGGTCTGTCTGGTTTGGACAAGTTAATACCGATATAAGACCAACGTTGATACCCATACCAAAACTACAATGAGTCAATGCAACACATGTTGCGGCAATATAAAGGGGGTCAACTATTGTAAAGTACAAAAAAGTACCAGCTCCTTTAACAAAACAACGACCTACAAGAATCAAAGCCAAAGGTACAAATGCAAAAGAATTTTGTAAATTTTATTAAATAACATGATTACATACATGACGTTACGTTTAAGAAGAAGTAGCAGCAGGAAAAAAACACCATCCCGGTGGTACACTACATAAGGAATAATGATGATTACATGCCAGTCACAAATCTATATAGTATGTGGTAGTCTCCTATATAAATACGTTCAATATCCCTGTATAGGACAAGAAAGTCACTCCCAGGGAAGTAACCACAGTCAGAACTGCAAAAATAGCCGGACCATATGGAAACTATGTGTACCCATGGTACTTAGCGGAGTGCTGACCAAAAAATAATGGTGAACATATATAAGGGAGACTTACCAAACAAAGTAGTGTATCCAGACCGGGATGGCGTTACCCCAACGTGCGTTTTACATATAGTTTCCATATGGTCCGGCTATTTTTGCAGTTCTGACTGTGGTTACTTTCCCGGGAGTGACTTTCTTGTTCTATACAGGGATATTGAACGTATTTATATAGGAGACTTTACCACATACTACAGTGGATATTGAACGTATTTATTTAGGAGACTTTACCACATACTACAGTATATACTGTAGATTTGTGACTGGCATGTAATCATCATTATTCCTTATGTAGTGTACCATCGGGAAGGAGGTTTTTTCCTGCTGCTACTTCTTCTTAAACGTAACGTCATGTATGTAATCATGTTATTTATTAAAATTTACACCATTTTTTTGGACTACCCATTTTAAAATAACTTACAATATTGTTAAAGGCCCCAGATGTAATGTTCAGAATATGTCCATTTACTACTTGATAAGGGCTCATTTAGACGACTGTAGTGTTTTGCAGTCCGCAAGTTGCAGATCCGCAAATTGCGAATCCGCACAACACGGATACCAGCCGTGTGCGATCCGTATTTTGCGGACTGCACATGGCCGGCACCATGATAGACATGAATATTCTTGTCTGCGATTGCGGACAAGAATAGGACTTGCTTTATCTTTCTTGCGGAGCCGCAGAACGGAAGTGCGGATGCAGACAGCACACGGTGTTGAAAAATGTTGTTGAAATGAAAAAATATATATATTTTCACTCCTCAATATCGTAATGAGAAAGTAAAAACACAATTTTAGAAAAGTTTGCAAATTGTCACGGCTGAGGGTGGGGGAAACCCTCAGCCGTGCGGTATCAAAGATACTAGCAGCCCTTACCATGTGGTTGACAAGAAAACCAAAACCATGGTCATGACACTCCCACCCCTCAAAGCCCCCCCACCAAAAAAAACTAGTGAGGAACTCAAAAAGGGATGGGAGAAGGGTAAAAATAGGAAAATCAGCGTCAGTACTTGCGAGTCTCCCCAGGACTGCTGCCAGCCCCTGGAGCAACACACAGGAACCAGGGAGCCGACTGCCAGGCTCTGGAGCAACACACAGGAACCAGAGACCAGCAAAGAAACATCCCTGAGAGACCGCACTGACACTGCGTCCACTCTCTACTCACGTTCCCACTCCAGTCGCTGCCAACAGACACTCCTAACCAGCACACAGCCGGAACACCAACGGAATGCTGCCAGCAGACGACCAGAGAAAGTAACATAGAGAGGGACAAGGGATCACTAACACGGACACGGAAGGCAAGGTGGCGGGGAATAAGCCACCAACCGCGCCGTAAAGGGTGAACCCCATAACGCTCTCCCTCCGGAGAACACGCATGTATGCCGAAACGGCTGGCAAAACATGCTGCACCTTCTTTCGAAGGTAGTAGTTTGACTACCTGCCATTGCCATATGCTGTTTATGTTTCCCCTTTCCTGTGCAGCTTGGCCAGTGAGACTCCTGTTCATCCGTGCCTAGGAGGAACAGGTCGTCTTACCCTGCTCCTAGCACAGGGCTATCCTGAGGGCTAGTAGGGACCCTAGGTTACGGAGTATGAGCCCTCCTACCATTAGGGTCGGCTCATACAGTTAGGAGTCAGGGTCAGAATTAGGGACGCATTAGGAGGTGACCTGCTCCCTGATCCTGTCGTCCTGGCCTAGCAGCTACCCTTATCTTTGGCACCGCACGGCTGAGGGTTTCCCCCACCCTCAGCCGTGACAGTATGACCACAACGGCTCCTTACTTGGGTGACCTTCGGAAGAGCAAGCTACCATATATTTTATATTTTACTATATATCCTATATACTGCCTATTTCTATCCCATTTTATTGTATGCATAATTTTATGACCTAATAAATTAGTTAATATATATTAAACCTGATATATGACCACAGATATAGAGTGCTCACTATAATTTATTTATTTTCCTATTGTCAATCCTTATGTGGTTAGGGTGAACCACATCATAGTTAGAGCACCAACACTGATGAAGGGAAGCAGAGCTCCCGAAACGCGTCTGGGCTGGATCGCTGTTATAAAGAAGAAAATACCTCCGCAATAATCTGCATGGCCATGCGAGATATTTAATAACCTGGAAAAGACCGTTACTTTGTTTATGCTGTTACGTTGGATACAGATCACGTGATCGGACTAACCCGGAAGAGAACCTCAACTCCCGCGAGAAGTGGGTGAGTTCACGAAGCAGCGTGCAGAGCCAGGCTAGCTGCGTCCTGCGGCACCCGCACCGGATGAGAGGAAAGTTTGGGACAGATACGAGGAAGGTAAGATCCTGCTACCCCTGCAATCTGTCCCTATACCGGTAAGGCCGGCACTATATTGGAGACCAGACACGAGGGAGGTAAGACTCTGTTACCTCCGCAATCTGCTCTTATACCGGTTAGGCCGGCACTATATTGGAAACCAGCAAACGCCAAATCAAACTAATTTGTATGACATTGAATGACGTCACTGGAGGTGCCTTTATCTATTATCCAGCACAAATTGCTGTAAGAGACAATTGAATAGGATCACTTATTGAGGACATTGAGTAACATAGTAACATAGTAACATAGTACATAAGGCCGAAAAAAGACATTTGTCCATCCAGTTCGGCCTGTCATCCTACAAGTGAACAAATATATATCAACACATTATTACTGGAGCTGTATCAACTGATTATCCAACTGTTTCAAGAAACAGCTGAATGGGATCACCTATTCAGGCTATTGATTGAACCAACCTATATCAAAAGTCACGTATACTGAATAGGTCTAATGTATATTTATGCATATTTATGCGAATTATGAACACATGTGAATTGTTTATATATGAAATTGTCTATACCGTTTTATCCTTCATCTAGCAGTATATTATTTTATTATATTTTAGTGTTTAATTAAACTTTTAATCTCCAAGTGCCATTTGTCGAGTGCTCACCCTTATTCATTCTATAGCTACTGTTTTTTGACCAGAGGGGGGGTGTCCCTCTTGCGGGTTAGCAGCACCAATTCTGTGATCACGTCCTCAGTGAGCCACCATTTTTCACTATTTGTTTAATATATATTAAACCTGATATATGACCACAGATATAGAGTGCTCACTATAATTTATTTATTTTCCTATTGTCAATCCTTATGTGGTTAGGGTGAACCACATCATAGTTAGAGCACCAACCCTGGTAATCAGAAGGGTGAGCCACTATAAACCCAAATTATTAACCAAAGAACTCAATTGTCACTCTGGCTGAGATCCAAAAATCCTTTGTGCAGTTGAGATAAACTTTCAGATAGTCAACCATTACTGTAGTATTCCACTAATCTGGACTTTATGGTACAGTGCCTAGAAAGAAGCCTCTCCTCAGGAAAAGGCATGTGTAAGCCCGTCTGGAGTTTACAAAAAAAACACCTAAAGAACCAAGATTAACCTTTTTGGTCTAAAAGCATCATGTCTGGAGGAAACCAGGCACTGCTCATCACCTGCCCAATACCATCCCTACAGTGAAGCATGGTGGTGGCAGCATCATGTTGTGTGTGTTACGAGGGCCCGGCAACACATGCGATGCTTTGCAGCATCGCCGGCACCCTTCCCGAGAGGAGGAGCAGGGACGCGAGTTGCGTTCTCGTTCCCATGACAACAATGGGGCGGGGAGGACGCGGCCGCACACACCTCCTCAGCGTGGCCAGGGTCCTCCGTTCCCCAGAAGACAGGAGGCAGGGAACCTGAGCGTTAGGGTTGATGACTCGGCGCAATGCTACAGTAGTCTTGGAGGGACGGGTCACGTGACGCTGGTCACGTCATGTGGCTCTATTACCTCCGGTATTTAACAGGCAGCCTGCTGGCCACAGGTTGCCTGTAATTGGGTCTTTACTACTTACCTGCTACGTTGGTGTTATCTGGATCTTCTGACCTCGGTTTTCGTTCCTGACCTCACTCCTGTTTATCCCCTGGATTTTGACTTGACCTCCTGGCTATTTGACCTCGGCGTGTTGTTTCACTATCCTATTGCTTACTGCTAATGTACTGACGTCCTCTCCTGGTATCGACCTTGGTTTGCCTCACCTTGCTTTTATGTTCTGTGTGTCCTGTTGCTTGTCTGTGTTCCTCCCAGTGGCGTAGGGATCGCCATAGCAACGGCTATGGGGCCCTACGCCACTAGGGGGCCCGTCCGACCGCATTCAAATTTATTATTTTTTTTTTTTTTATTAACACACACAGACACTACACACAGGCAGCCAGGAGGTGGCATAACTACCGGGGAAGCAGCTGCTTCGGGGCCCGACAGTTTATTTTCAAGTTAGTTAAATATCGATGTCTTACTGTTCAGGGCCCCTTCACAGCAGCGGTCTTAATGTTCCCTCGCTAATGTGCTCTAATCTTACTGTATATACTAAAGTCTCCTGATGTGTCTGGGATTCGAACCCACAACCTCCAATGTATCAGTGTATCAGAGGCAAAGCATTAACCCTCACAGCCATAAAGAAGGCATTGCAACTGACTGAAAATATTTGACACTTCTACTGTTATAGCTGGCTAAGTGTACATCTATACACATGACAGCTGCCCCAACACACCCAGCACTGCTATATCTCTATATGACAGCTATCCCAGCACACTCAGCTCTGCTATATCTCTATATATGAGCAGCTATGTGTATAGATGTACACTTAGCCAGCTATAACAGTAGAAGTCTCATAATTTTTCAGTCAGCAGCAAGGCAGCTGTTATGGTCTTGAGGTTAGGTGCTCTGCCTCTGATACAGAAGGTCGTGGGTTCGAATCCCAGCAGAAACCTTTTCTGAAATACAAGCAGTGACTCCATATATGGACATACAGGGAGGGACACAGGAAGAGGCTGCATCGCATCGCTGACATGGAGGTAAGTAGAAGTGTTTATTTTGTTTTTTTTAATACCCGACTGTTACTGCCATGGGGGGAGCGGGGGGGGGGGGGCACTTGATACTGGCACATGGGGGGAGGGGGGTTGGCACCTGACCTGATACTGGCACCTGGGGGGGGGGGTTGGCACCTGATACTGGCACATGGGGGGGGGGGAGAGAGAGGCACCTGATACTGTGGATGGCACTGTTCAGGGGAGGGGGATCTGTGTATGGCACTATTTAGGGGAGTGTGGATGGCACTGTGGATGGCACTATTTAGGGGAGGGGGGATCTGTGTATGGCACTATTTAGGGGAGAGGGATCTGTGGATGGCACTATTTAGGGGAGGGGGGATCTGTGGATGGCACTATTTAGGGGAGAGGGATCTGTGGATGGCACTATTTAGGGGAGAGGGATCTGTGGATGGCACTATTTAGGGGAGGGGGGATCTGTTGATGGCACTATTTAGGGGAGGGGGGGATCTGTGGATGGCACTATTTAGGGGAGGGGGATCTGTGTATGGCACTATTTAGGGGAGGGGGATCTGTGGATGGCACCATTTAGGGGAGAGGGATCTGTGGATGGCACTATTTAGGGGAGAGGGATCTGTGGATGGCACTATTTAGGGGAGAGGGATCTGTGTATGGCACTATTTAGGGGAGAGGGATCTGTGTATGGCACTATTTAGGGGAGGGGGAACTGTGGATGGCACTATTTAGGGGAGGGGGGATCTGTGGATGGCACTATTTAGGGGAGGGGGGATCTGTGGATGGCACTATTTAGGGGAGGGGGATCTGTGGATGGCACTATTTAGGGGAGGGGGGATCTGTGGATGGCACTATTTAGGGGAGGGGGGATCTGTGGATGGCACTATTTAGGGGAGGGGGGATCTGTGGATGGCACTATTTAGGGGAGGGGGATCTGTGGATGGCACTATTTAGGGGAGGGGGGATCTGTGGATGGCACTATTTAGGGGAGGGGGGATCTGTGGATGGCACTGTTTAGGGGAGGGGGGATCTGTGTATGGCACTATTTAGGGGAGGGGGATCTGTTGATGGCACTATTTAGGGGAGGGGGATCTGTGGATGGCACTATTTAGGGGAGGGGGATCTGTGGATGGCACAGAGGGGGGGGGGCCCATAATTTTTTTTTGCTATGGGGCCCATGCATTTCTAGCTACGCCCCTGGTTCCTCCCTTCCCTACCCTGCACTTACCCAGGTTAAGGACTGTCGTCCAGTTGTGCACCGTTACCTAGGAGGGATCGTACAAGTAGGCAGGGTGAGAGGCGTGGGTGGTAGTCAGGGGTGCACGCTTCCCTACCTCCCTGTGACAGTGTGGTTGTTTTTCAGCAGCTGGGACAGGGAGACTGGTCAGAGTTCAGACACAGCTTAATGGAGTAAAGTAAAGAGATATTCTTAATGAAAACCTGATCCGGAGTGCTCTGGACTTTAGACTGGACTGAAGGTTTACAACAAGACAATTTGGGGGAGATTTATCAAAACTGGTGTAAAGGAAAACTGGCTTAGTTGTCCATAGCAACCAATCAGACTCCATCTGTCACTTTTCAGAACTTCTTGTGAAAATATAAGGTGGAATCTGATTGGTTGCTATGGGCAACCACGCCAGTTTTCCTTTACACCAGTTTTGATAAATTTTCCCCAATGACTCTAAGCGCACAGCCAAGACAACAGAGGATTGACTTTGGGACAACTCTGTGAATGTCCTTGAGTGGCCCAGCCGGAGCCCTGACTTGATCCCAATCAAAGATCTCTGGAGAGACCTGCAAATGGCTGTCTGCCGACTGTCCCCATCCAAACTGACAGAGCTTGAGAGGATCTGGAAGAATGGCATAAACTGCCCAAATCCAGGTGTGCAAACCTTGTGGCATCATAGTGTCACGCTTGTGTGTGGGAGGAAAACACCACACCGAGCATAGGAGGGAAAGGGGATACCGGAATAAGGCCTGGAAACTAGGGAAGGAAGATGGACACCTCCTAGAGAAAACCCTAACTCCAGTCCTGACAGACTACCAGTATAAACAGGCCCCAAAGGCAGGGCCGGATTAACGTAGGGGCTGATGGAGCTGCAGCTCCAGGCCCCTACCATAAAATAGGCCCATCCGCCAGCCAAAAGGCTGTCGGGAGCGGCCCGCGCTAAAAGTCCTCTGTTGTACACAGCGCAGCGTGCAGGAGGGATAACCGCGGGCGCACTGAGGTGGTCATATCCGGCGGGCTGCGGCATTACAGGAACAGCACCAGCTGCTCTGACGTCCTGCCGCCGGATATACGTCACAGGATATCCGGCGGCAGGACGTCAGAGCAGCTGGTGCGGTTTCTGTAATGCCGGCCCGCCGGATGTGACCTCAGTGCGCCCGCTGTTATCCCTCCTGCACGCTGCGCTGTGTACAACCTGCTCAGCAGTTTCGACCAGCACACGGCCCACAGCGCTCAGCCACACCAGCCCGCGAGACAGCAGGAGCTTCTGGAGCAGGGCAGGTATCAGATAAACTCATCCAGTTGGAAGGGAGGGCAATCATAGTGCTGTTATGATTTATGGACACAGCTCTCAGCATGCTTAGCCAGCCTTCTATCTGGCTGTTTCTGAGCCTGTGGACTGTGACTCTCAAGAAGCACAGCCAGATAGAAGGCTGGCTAAGCATGCTGAGAGCTGTGTCCATAAATCATAACAGCACTATGAAAATTACTGACTGGCTAACCATGCTGAGAGCTCAGTCTAAATAACATAACACATTAAAGAAATTACTGTTTCTAGCTGCTAGTCCACAGCAGCTAAAAACAGTAATTTGTTTAAAGGGATTCTGTCACCAGGTTTCACCCCTGTCAGCTAAAAATATGCTGATGTTCAGGGCGTCTTCACGATTCCTAATGTGGGCTTATAAATGTCATCTGTGGGCTTATTTAGCTAAAAAACAGCTATTACTAACCTGTCAGTCAAACAAATAAGGTGCCCAAGGGGATGTTAATGGGTGCAAGATGCCCGCCGCACCCGCCGCCGTTCGTGCCCAGCGCCGCCTTTCCGGACTTCTGCACCGCCTCCTAATCCTCTGTGCCGCCTCTCGCTCTCCCTCCCTCCCTCCCCCCTCCTTCTGCTGTAAGATCTCGCGCTTGCGCACAGGGCTCTGCCTGATGCGCCCGTGCGGACTTCTCCATTTGGCTTCTTACAGCGAACTGCGCATGCGCCGGCACTTCGCTCAACCCCTGTATGCGCGAGATCTTACAGCAGGATGAGGGGGGAGGGAGGGAGAGCGAGAGGCCACAGAGGATAAGGAGGCGGCGCAGAAGTCTGGAAAGGCGGCGCTGGGCACGAACGGCGGCGGGTGCAGCCGGCACCTCGCATCCATTAACATCCCCTTGGGCATTTGTTTGACTGACAGGTTAGTAAAAGCTGTTTTTTAGCTAAATAAGCTCGTGAAGACGCCCTGAACATCAGCATATTTTTAGCTGACAGGGGTGAAACCTGGTGACAGAATCCCTTTAATGTGTTATGTTATTTAGACACAGCTCTCAGCCTTCTATCTGACTGGCTAAGCATGCTGAGTGCTGTGTCCATAAATCATAACACAGCTCTATGAAAATTACTGTTTCTAGCTGCTGTTGTCCACAGTCCACAGCAGCTAGAAAACAGTAATCTTCATAGTCATGTTAAATGATCACTATAGTGTCAGGAAAACAAAGCGGTTTTCCTGACACTATAGTGCCCTGAGGGTGCCCCCACCCTCAGGGTCCCCCTCCCGTGGTCCCCCTCCATGTTGCCAAGATAGACGCCAAATGAAGGGGTAGTTGCAGGAACAAAATACTTTAATGGTATCGATAAAATATATATGTAATTAAGGGCTCTTTCACACTTGCGTTATTGTCTTCCGGCATAGAGTTCCGTCGTCGGGACTCTATGCCGGAAGAATACTGATCAGGATTATCCTAATGCATTCTGAATGGAGAGTAATCCGTTCAGGATGCATCAGGATGTCTTCAGTTCCGGTACGGAACGTTTTTTGGCCGGAGAAAATACCGCAGCATGCTGCGCTTTTTGCTCCGGCCAAAAATCCTGAAGACTTGCCGCAAGGCCGGATCCGGGATCAATGCCCATTGAAAGGCATTGATCCGGATCCGGCCTTAAGCTAAACGTCGTTTCGGCGCATTGCCGGACCCGACGTTTAGCTTTTTCTGAATAGTTACCATGGCTGCCGGGACGCTAAAGTCCTGACAGCCATGGTAAGTGTAGCGGGGAGCAGGGGAGCAGCATACTTACCGTCCGTGCGGCTCCCCGGGCGCTCCAGAGTGACGTCAGGGCGCCCCAAGCGCATGGATCACGTGATCACATGGATCACGTCATCCATGCGCATGGGGCGCTCTGACGTCATTCTGGAGCGCCCGGGGAGCCGCACGGACTGTAAGTATACCGCTCCCCCGCTCCCCGCTCCTACTATGGCAACCAGGACTTTAATAGCGTCCTGGGTGCCATAGTAACACTGAAAGCATTTGGAAGACGGTTCCGTCTTCAAATGCTTTCAGTACACTTGCGTTGTTACGGATCCGGCAGGCACCTCCGGCAACGGAAGTGCATGCCGGATCCCAACAACGCAAGTGTGAAAGAGGCCTAAGACACTGAGTGCAGTTCCATAAAAAGGCCCAGCAAAATCCTCAGCACCAGGCCCATGATGCTCTTAATCCGGCCCTGCCCAAAGGTAGGCAAGTTCATACACCGTATACCTAGAATCCTATCTCACCCTATAGGACCCTGGAACTAATGTCAGGACTGAGTCTACCTGTTCCTCCAAAGGGAAGAATGAACAGGAGTCTCCCTTAGGCCTAATGACAAACAACAGGGAAAGGCAAAACACACGTCTAACAGAAACTATAAACCGCATAGCATAGTGGGAAAAACAACAATAAATAGAGAGGGTTAATTGACCACAATGGCCACACCTGAGGAAAGAAGGTGTGGCAAGCACCAGAAACAACACAGACGTAATTTGATCCAAAAAGAAAACATGTCAGATCAAACCACGTGTTGCCAGTCTCACATATCTCCTGCCACCTGTCGCAGGAACGTCCGTATGTTTCGGTACGTCCGTGACACATAGCCAAGAAGACTAGAGGCTGTAATCTGTGTCAAAGATGCTTCAACTAAGTCCTGAGTAAAGGGTCTGAATATTTATGTCAATGCAAGATTTTAATATTTCTTTTTCCATAAATTAGCAAAGATTTTAAACATTCTGTATTCACTTTGTCATTATGGGGTATTGAGTGTATAATGAGTCAATGATGGGGAAAAACTTGGATTTGTTTTATTTTAGCACAAAGCCACAACATAAAATGTAAAAAAATAATTAAAATGAAAATGGAGTGGTGTCAGGTCCTCTATTGCAGTAAAAAAAATACACCCATCTGCTTTACGAGCAATTTAGTTACCACATACAGTAGATGCCAGATAAGGAAGACTTGATTAAAGGCTTCGGGGGCAATTTTTTTAAATTATTGCATTCTACTCATAATTTTTTCAGTTGGTCTTTATTAATAATATTGAGTCTTTCTGTCAAAAAGGATTAACTGTTTTTGAATCTGTGTGCATCCTACTTTCACTTTGCCATTCATCTTATCTGTAAATTACTAAGAGATCATAAACACTTATTTAAGCCACAATATTATCAGTAAGCTAAGGACTGAGCTCTGATGAGTGTTTATAAGGTCAGAGAGCAGAGATAAGGAGCCCAGCAGCTCCCTGTCTGACATAGCAGAGAGAAAATTCTGCTAGTAGAGCATCTCAGATCTGTACAAAGAAAATGACTCTAAATTTTTCTATTGGTTTTTATTAAAAATAATTTTAGCTCATAATGAGTAAAATGCACTAATAAGAAAAAATTGCCCCTAAAGGTGCACATAGTCCTTTAAAGCCTTAAGCCCTTAAAGGGGTTGTCCAGTTTTTTCAACCTTTTCTCATATATTACAATGTACCCAATTTCCTAATATAATTTATTAACTTGTATGGCCCTTGTCTCCAGTCTGGTTGCCAGTCACATGATTCTGTCCGTAGCCCTATTTCTTCCTCTGATGTGTCCACTGGCTTACCTCCATCTTCCTGTTTCCTCCTTATCCTATTAAGGAAATGGTCTGTTTTGGACGACAGGATGCAGCACTGTTTTTTGTTTTTCATCTCCACATTTAAAAAAACATACTTTTTTATTTTTACATCAACATGTAAGGTTTTGTTTATTAGTTTTATTAATTTTTAGGGGGTGGCATGAAAAAACAGCAATTTAGCCATTTTTGAGGTTTTGTTTTTATGGTGCTCATCGGGCTGAAAAAATGACCTGGCAAAATTATCATCAAAGGGTCATTTCAATTACGCCAATACTAAATTTATATTGTTATCTTACGTTTTCCCCCTTTTGCACAATAACAACAATTAGAAAATTACAAATATTTTGAAAATTATTTGCTCCTGTGAATTCAAAGAGCCATAACTTTATTATTTTTTCACCCGGAAGGTTTTTTTGAACACTTTTTATTGTGTTTTAACTGGAAGATAAGAAATAAATCAGCAATTTTAGAATTATTTTTTAATGTTCAACATACAGGATAAATAACCTGTTCATTTTATTGTACATATTATTACAGATGTGCATAGTCTTTTAATTTCTTTTTCAATTTATTCGCAGAATTAAAGGCATTTAATTCCATGTTTTTTTATTTGATTTTTTTTCCATTTATGGTAGAAGAGAATAGAAGAGCCCTCTACTTCTCTCTAACCAATTAGATGCTGTAGCCAGCATTGACTGTGGCATCTGAGGTGTTAAACTATCCTCATCAGAGCTACAGTAACTCTGCTCCTGACAGCGAGAGCACTGTTCCAGCTATATGGTACAGCCAACTCCTGCAAGTGATGGCACAGGCACAGCTCCTGTGCTGTAATAGCAGAGGTCTGTGTTTTGGGCAGTAATGGCTGCATCAGTCACCAAGGAATATGTTAATATTTAGTATCACTATAAGAAGAAATAGAGGATTATTTTATGTGCTACATTTTATTTGTTATTCCAAGTACATTAATGTACAAGGGAAATTTGCATTGTTCCCCAGTTTTGAGGCAATTTTCCCTATACAACGTTGGCAAATTGAAAAGATAGCAGTTCCATTTGAATCCTAAATGAGAGAATAAAAAAAAGCAAAAAATATTGGTATGAAATTCCGCTTCAGAATGCATTAGTCCAAAATGCTGTACCGTGTAACTGAATTTTGGAAACAACTTTATTAAAAACTATTCTAAATTACATGAAATGAAATCCACCGGGGCCACAACAGCAATGTATAGGCAGGAGCACACATCTCTGCTCTTGTTTTCCCATAGACTTCCATGTAACATCTGGAGCTGGGATTTTTTGCCTGAAAACGCTGTGAAAAATGCTAGCCACCAAAACCACAAACTACCTCAAAAAAACAAAAATAACTCATCAGATTATTTCTTTTGATTGGTGTAAATCTGTCCTGTTGTTGGATTTCTGTGTGTAGCTGTAACAGTGACACAGTGTTACTATAGGAATAATATGGGCTGTGTCTCAATGACTATGCACACTCATAAGCAGTGATTTTATTTAGAGTTTTCTTTGTCAAGAAGATGTTTCTATGCTTTGTTACCAGGGAAACTGAATGTACGAATGGTAGAAGCCCTAGGTTTCTGTATCAACAGTAATATATATGTATTGTGTACTTTTACTAATATTCTTCCCACTATTACATAACTTCTGCCTTCAGAATGTGATGTAGATCATCTTTCTCACCAAGCATCTTCTAAGCCACAATTGGTTTGGCGCTGGTTCTACTGGGGTGCAGCGTCTAAGGAATCTCCATGATTTTCACCCTTACCTCACAAGGAGGTATGGATTTTCCCAGTCAAATTTCTAGGTCGAAGGCCCCCTAATAGTCACGGGAGTAGTAGTGTTGTGAAGAATTGAAGCCAACTGTTGTCACCAGGAAAGTTGTCAAGATGCAACATACCAAAGGATGAGATGGAATGTAGTTAGCAGATAGCCAGGCATCAGAACCAGGAGTAGACCAACATTTACCAGGCAAACAATCCAAAGGGAGGAGGATGGTGCTTGAGCAATAGACTCTGGTCCTCTAGTGTCCTGCAAAGGTGTGCTGTTCTATATTTGTCTGTCCATGTAACAACTTCTGCCCCTGGTTTAACCATCAGTTGAACAGACACTACTCCAGGAGGTAGTGACCTGGTGGTTACCCTGCATTAAAGTCCAAATCACAGTATTGGGGTTAAAGCATGAAGGCCAGAAGGTGGTCACGTAGATAACGCCCTTAGAAGTAGTCCTAAGCCTAATCTGTTCAAGTGGCAAAGCGGATCCACATCCACTTTATAGCACATTCATTTTATTATAGCAATTTTCCCATCACACAAATTTTTAGCAAACTCTCGGATCCTGAATGCCTAGTCTCCTTTTTCCTTTCAATAGTAATATACAAGAAATACTGTCCAGCTGTGTGCTTACTTCCCTGGAGAGGGACTATCCTACCTCCAGAGAACTGCAGATAGTCATTTGAATCATTCTGGGAGTTGTAGTCATTCTTCTCTTCCACTCCTGGTGCATCAGTGGTCTACTGTCATAACTCAAATAACATTTTGTGCCGAGTCATAAGAAAAAGTCTGTGCGCCAGAATATTAGCAATTTTCTTACTCATAGGGTATTGAGTTGTGGTAATATTGCAAGTTGCAACTCTCCTAGTCATAACCGTGGCTCCCATAGAAGAACTAGTAGTATCGCTAAACCCAGCATTTTGACATCACTGAAATAGGATTTTCTAAAATCAGCTAAAATTTGGCAAAGGGAAAATTCCATAAAATAATAAAAGCGCTATTACTCAACTGATTAAACCCAGGTGCCACCGCTCCCCACAACCTTTGTTTAGGGGGCTACAGAAAAGACATACCCATCTACGCACCCGACTGCTGCAGAGAGTGGCTAGCCTCAGCGGTGTGCAGCAAGAGATTGCTGAGGCCTGTTACAGGCTGCAAGGGTCAAGTGGATAGATGAGCATGTCATTGTTGAGCATAGTGAACCAAAAACATCTGGGATCACTGGGGCCGCAGTGCTTGAACGGGGGCATTTATCAAGTGAGTAATAGGACTTTTATAGTTTTATTACATTTCCCCCTGTTACAGGCAGTAAATGTGGACCCTCTGTGCTTACCAACCGATACAGGGAAATTGCCTTTACTGCAGGGTAGCCACCAGGGTGCTATTTCTTGGAAAAGTTTCAGTGTGGTTAGCTGTTCACCAACTGAGGTCAGAGACCTCAGGGCAAAGTATCAGGGGATCAGGCAATACACTTAGTCAGGAATTAGACAGAAGTCAGGGGAGGCAGAGTATGTGCAAATCTGTGAAACGGTCCAGAGGTCAAGGCAGGTGGCTCAGGGTCAGAACAGTGAACAGGCACAGATCATTTCAGACAGCGGAGAGTCAGGATCCAGGAATCAGGCAAAAGTCAGTACACAGTCATACAAACAGATGATAGCTCTTTTGCAAGACGTTGCAAGCAATTGAAACCAAAAAGAATATCAGGGATTGCTCATGCAAGGGGTGGAACAAACAGCTCAGCATATATAGGAGGGCTGATAATCTCATTAGTCGAACAGCTGAACACAGTGCAAAAAGTGGAAATTACCCTTGCAGTGCTGCAGGAAAAGGTTTAAAGAGGTTGTCTCATCTGGTTGTTACTAAGGTACTAACAGTTCTGACCACCTCCCAGCTGGGAAACAGCAGGGTGCTGCCAGGGTTCTGGCAGCTGGCCCCTGGCAAAAGTCAGGTGAGTGATGCAGCACCTATGCCCTCCACAGATAGCGGAATAGCGGCAGGCATGAAGCATCTCCATAACACTCCTCTTAGCCAAATTTTTGCTGACCTTGGAAAACCTATTGAAAGTGAAATAACTGTTTATAATCTTCATGTGTAGTAAGGGGGATTTTTAGGTCTCCTATACAGATTGTCTGCTATAATTACAAATCTTGGACATGGCCCTGATTGTGACAGGAGGAGAAAAAAGAAAGTATACCATCATTTAGGTGACTTGTTAAAAATACCTTTAATAATTAATCAAGAGGGTATAGGTATAAATATACCAACTGTGAAAGAGCTACGTTGGCCGAGAGAACTCAGTAAGGGAGTAGCAATCCCTTGGACAAAAAAACAAACATACAGACACCGTAAGCACAGGGGTTATAAGGGTAAACAGAGAATAAGGATAAGTAATTACTAATAGCCCGGAGATGCAAGGCTAAAAAAAGGCACTAACTACCCCTAGAGTCCCTAGAGGTCTGCTGTGCCCAGGGCGACCCCCTAAAGGTGGAGGTTCCCTGTCCCCGTACCTAGTGCTAACAGGTCCCTGGAATTCCCTAGTTACAAAAGGTCAGCTTTGGACCCTTATAGCTCGACCTCTGCCTGGATGAATCTCCATCTCTACCGCCTGCACCTTTGAGCGGAAGGAGGTTTACTTTCCTCCTCTTGGGGACCGGCAGCGGAATAAAGTATCATGGTCTTTAACATCCGGTTGCAAAAGCTAAGTACCACACTTTATCGTACCCCCTGATGAGCCTAAGTAGCATTGGGCGAAACGCGTCGGGGTCTATTGGTGACTACCTTCCTGTTGGGAACATTTAGTGACCAGCGGATTTTGCTCACCTGAGAATAATGGTGACATCCATTCATATAGAGCACCATTTATTCGTCATTTTTATTTTAAGTCCTTCCTGGAACCTTTTGTAACTAGGGAATTCCAGGGACCTGTTAGCACTAGGTACGGGGACAGGGAACCTCCACCTTTAGGGGGTCGCCCTGGGCACAGCAGACCTCTAGGGACTCTAGGGGTAGTTAGTGCCTTTTTTTAGCCTTGCATCTCCGGGCTATTAGTAATTACTTATCCTTATTCTCTGTTTACCCTTATAACCCCTGTGCTTACGGTGTCTGTATGTTTGTTTTTTTGTCCAAGGGATTGCTACTCCCTTACTGAGTTCTCTCGGCCAACGTAGCTCTTTCACAGTTGGTATATTTATACCTATACCCTCTTGATTAATTATTAAAGGTATTTTTAACAAGTCACCTTTTTCACTTATGCCTCTTTCTACAAAAACTTTGGTGACAATTTATCTTATTATAAAATCTCTAATACTGTAAAAAAATATACCATCATTTACAGTCAACTCTGAGATTTGTAATTATCTTGAAAAACCCCTTTAGGTTCCTAGGCTATGAGCCTTTTTGTTTCTGACTTTTAAGAGTTATATTAATTCTCAGATATTTCCCTTTAAAGTTTTCTTTAGAAACAATTTGTCATTAAAATCATATTAACAACTTTTACAATACATGACTCCCTCTTGTGTCTCTACTAATCACACTTTCATAAATTCATAAAACTCCTTGAATTTCTCACCTCCCTCCGCTCTCAGGCATTTTAGGACAGCTGATTTATCACAGATTTATGTGAGATGGAAATCATTTGCCTGGTAGGAAATGATATTCAGCTAAACACCTGCAAAATCAATGCACTGCCTATAAGGAAAACCAAGAAAATAAACTGTGGTCCGCATTTCCGGATATGACAGCTGCCATTATGAAGGCAACAAGTGAATTTTATTATCTGTGTAAAGACAATGATTTTAGCTCGTGGCAGAATGGAAGGCTTTGCGCTAAATCTGAGATTGCTATAAACATTTAAAAAAAAAAAATTATTGCACTCATTATTACAGTACCTAACCAGCAGACGTGTAGCTTCAGGCTCCTGGGTCCAAATTGTGACAGCTTTGCCTTATTTCATATACAGTATGATTCCTTTTGATACATAGCTTATTAATAGAGATGAGCGAATCGAAGCTGACGAAGTGGAATAGGTTACGAATTTCAGGAAAAATTCAATTCTCACAGAATGCGAATTTCCTCGCGCTTCGTAGTAATGAATCGCATTTTTCCTAAAATAGCTGCTGCACGTGTGAGGACATGGAGAAAGGAAGTCTGGGAAGGCGGGATAACCCATACTGACATGCATGCAGCCAATCAGCAGCCAGCCAGCCCTGTGATGTCACAGCCTTATAAATACGCAGTCATCTTAGATTCTGCCATTCAGTGTACTTAGTGCAGGGAGAAACGTCAGCAGGCGCTAGGGACAGTGATAGAAAAATTGTCATTGTGCTAAATAAAAACGATTTACAAGTGCAGGGAAAGAATATTCAAGGTGCAGGAAAAGGATACGGAGGAATCATTCTACAGCATTTATGTAGAACAGGGTTCAGAAGGGGAGGTTACAGCCTGGGTAATGGGAACAATCCAATAAGACTTTGCTGCACTGACTGGAGATCCAAATTGCCATTATACAGCTCTGTAATTCCAGCAAACCGTTCTTATTAGGGTGCAAGTGCTGCTTGATACAGGCATTAACAGGGTTCATTACAAGGAAATATTTCTACGTCTTATATGCCGCTCTGCGGTGCAGTTATATGTTCTAAAGCATTTTTTGGCTTGTATTAGTGGGAAAAAAGGGCTTATTAGCCGTTGTGTGGTAAAGTGCGAAAATAACAGCCCTTTTTGTTGTGTATTAGTGGCAAAAGTAAAATATGTTTGCCCCTCAGCGGGGCGCCTATCTGTTTTAAAGCCCTTTTTTGCTTTTATTAGTGGAAAAAGGAAAAATATGTTTGCCGCCTAGCGGTGCAGTTATCTGTTTTAAAGCCCTTTTTTGCGTGTATTAGTGGAAAAAGAGAAAATATCTTTGCCACTCAGCGGTCGAGTGAGATATTTTACAACCCAGTTTGCCGTGTATTACGTAGTGGCGAAATACAAATATATTCGCCGTTAATAGTTGTACTTATCTGTTGAAAAGCCTTTTGTGTAAAAGTAGAAATAAATTAGGGCCTAATTGCCGTTCAGCGGTGCAGTGAGATATTTTACAGCCGACTTTGCCATGTATTACTGGCGAAATACAAATATATTTGCCGTTCATAGTTGTACTTATCTGTAGAAAAGCCTTTTGTGTATAAATAGAAATAAAACTTGGGACTAATTGCCGTTCAGAGGTGCAGTGAGATATTTTACAGCCCACTTTGCCGTGTATTACTGGCGAAATACAAAAATATACGCCTTTCATTGTTGCACTTATCTGTAGAAAAGCCTTTTGTGTAAAAATTTAAAAAAACTTGGGCCTAATTGACGTTCATCAGTGCTGCGAGATATTTTACAGCCATCTTTGCCGCGTATCAGTGGCGAAATACAAATATATTCGCCTTTCATTGTTGCACTTAGGCCTCATGCACACGGCCGTTGTTTTGTTCCGCATCCGAGCCGCCAAAACTGCACTTCACTTCAATGGGGCCGCAAAAGATGCAGACAGCACTCCGTGTGCTGCCCGCATCCGTTGCTCCGTTCCGTGGCCTCGAAAAAAATATAACATGTCCTATTCTTGTCTGCACTTTGCGGACAAGAATAGGCAGTTATATTAAAGGCTGTCCATGCCGTTCCGCAAATTGCGGAACGCGCATGGACGCCATCCATGTTTTGCGGATCCGCGATTTGCGGACCGCAAAACACACCACGGTCGTGTGCATGAAGCCTTATCTGTAGAAAAGCCTTTTGTGTAAAAAAAGAAAAAAACTTGGGCCTAATTGCAGTGGTGCGGTGAGATATTTTACAGCCCAGTTTTCCGTGTATTACTGGCGAAATACAAATATATTTGCCGTTTAAGGTTGTACTTATCTGTTGAAAAGCCTTTTCTGTAAAAATTTTAAAAAATTAGGGCCTAATTGCCGTTCAGAGGTGCAGTGATATATTCTAAAGCCCTGTTTTCTGTGTATTAGTGGTGAAATAAAAATAATTTGATCTAACAGTATGTCAGGCAAAGAAGTGCCAGGCCCTGCACAGGGGAATGGCAGAGGCCTAAATGTTTCTGGCGCACGCTGAGCTCGCAGCAGAGTAAGGGTCTGTGGCAGCAGGGGTCACTTCGAGAGGCCTATTTGACTCGATCTTCGACTTCATCGCAACTTACATCAGACACCCCCAGCCAAGAGTCAGTGGGTTTGTTAAAGGAAATGTTAATTATTCATATTTTGGTTAATATTGAGAATTAATGTTCATAAATAGGCGTGAGACTACCTAACTATCTTCCTTGTTGCCCTTACTTTGAACCAAACTACTACTACGGCGGCGACTACTACAATTAATGACTATACGCTGTACTATGAATAATAAAGTATTTATTACACAATAACAGGTCCACAGTCTAATTATTGCTATAACTATATATATATATTTATATTAATAGACATAAATATATATACTTATAGTCGCACACAGTAATATATTAACAACACTACATTACACCTAACTACACTAAACACAGTACAATATTCTAATACTCCACCACAAACTCTACCTAAACATTACACTTACACACATGTACACGTTATTTAGCAGAAGCCCACCCAACCTGGCTATATTCTGTCCCTACGGGGTAAAAAGGGGTTAAACATAATATGGCACTACAAGGGTTAATAGGACGATGCAGGGATACAGTTGGATTGCAGGGAGGGGTAACTGCAGGGGTATATAGGGTCTGTGGGCTATGGCAGGGGTAAAAGGGTTCAGTCGGTAAAGGGTAGGAATGCAGTGCAGGGGTATTAGGGGTACCTCAGGGGTTAATATTGGTGGCAGCAGTAAAGGGGTGGTCACTGTTGAAGGGGCGGTCACTGTGAAAGTCACTGTCAAAGGGGTGGTCACTGTTAAAGGGGCAGTCACTGTGAAAGTCACTGTTAAAGGGGCGGCCCCTGTAAAGGTCATTGTTAAAGGGGGCAGGCACTGTGGAGGTCAATGTTAAAGGAGCGGCCACTGTGGAGGTCAATGTTAAATGGGCGGGCACTGTGGAGGTCAATGTTAAATGGGCGGGCACTGTGGAGGTCATTGGTAAAGGGGCGGGTACTATACAGGTCACTGTTATAGGGGAAACTATCGATAGCTTTTTACGACACACGAAAACATAAAATGAAATAGATGAAATATACCCATGCAAAGCCGGGTCCTTCTGCTAGTCTCTTACATATATATAAAAATGAGTGTCTGTCTGTCTAGACGTTTGTCTGGACGTTCTTTATGCGCGACCAAACGACTGGACCGATCTTCACCAATTTGGTACACATGTACATCAAGTGTCCGGGAAGGTTTTAGACCGGTCATTGTTAAAGGGGCGGACACTGTGAAAGTCACTGTTAAAGGGGCGGTCACTGTTAAGGGGCGGTCACTGTGAAAGTGTTACAGTCATATTGGTGTTTGACCGTGATGCGGTTGCCATGCAGACTGGTTGCCGGTGGCAATGTGTTGTTGGCAGTTTGCATGTGCACTTCCCCTTTAAGGTTTGCCTCCCTGCTGTTTGTGAGCAAGGGGTTAATCTTCTTGCTAGTGGGGATTAAGGTGTTTCCCGGGTGTGGCTGCGGGCTTGATTTATACCTGTGGCTTGCCTGCTGGGTGCAGTGGTACTACAGCCTTGCTTGGTGTTGGAGCTTTGCGCCTTGCCTGGGTGTTTCTGCCCAGTCCTTGAAAGTCACAGTCAAATGGGCGGTCACTGTGAAAGTCACTGTCAAAGGGGCGGTCACTGTGAAAGTCACTGTTAAAGGGGCGGTCACTGTGAAAAGTCACTGTTAAAAGGGCGGTTACTGTGAAAGTCACTGTTAAAGGGGCGGCCACTGTTAAAGGGGTGGTCACTGTGAAAGTCACTGTTAAAGGGGCGGTTACTGTTAAAGGGGCAGTCACTGTTAAAGGGGCGGGCACTATTAAAGGGACGGGAAATGTGGAGATCACTGTTGAAGGGGTGTGCATTGTGGAGGACACTGTTAAAGGGGCGGTCACTATGAAGGTCAATGTTAAAGGGGCAGGCATTATTTAGGTCATTGTTAAAGGGGTTGTCAATGTTAAAGCGGCGGGCACTGTGGATTTCATTGTTAAAGGGGCGGGCACTGTGGAGGTCACTGTTAAATGGGCAGACACTGTGGAGGTCACTGTTAAAGTGGCGGGCACTGTGGAAGTCACTGTTAAAGGGACGGTCACTATTAAAGGGATAAGCAATCTGGCGGTCACTGTTAAAGGGGCAGGCAGTGCAGAGGTCACTGTTAAAGGGGTGGGCACTGTAGAAGTCACTGTTAGAGGGGCGTGTACTGTGGAGGTCAGTGTTAAAGAGGCGGCCACTATGAAGGTCACTGTTAAAGGGGTGGTCAATGTTAAAGGGGCGGGCACTGTGGAGGTCATTGTTAAAGGGGCGGGCACTGTGGAGGTCACTGTTAAAGGGATGGGCACTGTGGAGGTCACTGTTAAAGGGACAGGCACTGTGGAGGTCAATATTAAAGGGGCAGGCACTGTGGAGGTCACTGTTCAAGGGGCGGGCACTGTGGAGATCACTATTAAATGGGTGGGCACTGAGGAGGTCATTGTTAAAGGGGCGGGTACTGTAGAGGTCACTGTTATGGGGGAAACTGTTGATATCTTTTTACGACACACTTAAACATAAAATGAAATAGATAAAATATACCCGTGCAAAGCCGGGTCCTTCTGCTAGTATATACATATATATGGTAGGACCCTCCCCACTGGTCATACAGGACTAATATGTACACGGCAGTACAGGGGATATATATGGCTATATAAGGGGTCAATATATACAGACATATATCAATGAAGGGGCATATACACATATATATATATATATATATATATACACTCACCTAAAGAATTATTAGGAACACTATACTTATACGGTGTTGGACCCCCTTTTGCCTTTAGAACTGCCTTAATTCTACGTGGCATTGATTCAACAAGGTGCTGATAGCATTCTTTAGAAATGTTGGCCCATATTGATAGGATAGCATCTTGCAGTTGATGGAGATTTGAGGGATGCACATCCAAGGCATGAAGCTCCCGTTCCACCACATCCCAAAGATGCTCTATTGGGTTGAGATCTGGTGACTGTGGGGGCCATTTTAGTACAGTGAACTCATTGTCATGTTCAAAAAACCAATTTGAAATGATTCGAGCTTTGGGACATGGTGCATTATCCTGCTGGAAGTAGCCATCAGAGGATGGATACATGTTCTCATTCTGTTTACGCCAAATTCGGACTCTACCATTTGAATGTCTCAACAGAAATCGAGACTCATCAGGCAACATTTTTCCAGTCTTCAACAGTCCAATTTTGGTGAGCTCGTGCAAATTGTAGCCTCTTTTTCCTATTTGTAGTGGAGATGAGTGGTACCCGGTGGGATCTTCTGCTGTTGTAGCCCATCCGCCTCAAGGTTGTGCGTGTTGTGGCTTCACAAATGCTTTGCTGCATACCTCGGTTGTAACGAGTGGTTATTTCAGTCAACGTTGCTCTTCTATCAGCTTGAATCAGTCGGCCCATTCTCCTCTGACCTCTAGCATCCACAAGGCATTTTTGCCCACAGGACTGCCGCATACTGGATGTTTTTCCCTTTTCACACCATTCTTTGTAAACCCTAGAAATGGTTGTGCGTGAAAATCCCAGTAACTGATCAGATTGTGAAATAATCAGACCGGCCCGTCTGGCACCAACAACCATGCCACGCTCAAAATTGCTTAAATCACCTTTCTTTCCCATTCTGACATTCAGTTTGGAGTTCAGGAGATTGTCTTGACCAGGACCACACCCCTAAAGGCATTGAAGCAACTGCCATGTGATTGGTTGACTAGATAATTGCATTAATGAAAAATAGAACAGGTGTTCCTAATAATTCTTTAGGTGAGTGTATATGTATATATATATATATATATATATATATATATATACCTACCTGACACTTCCCTCTACAGGGTTCGTCAGACACAACCCTTAGTTGGCATGGCCCGGGAGCAGGCCCTGTGCCCTCACCTGTCCTCAACCTGTCTCTGTCCTTTTCTGTTCCCTCACTGCGAGAAGTATTATATGCTGTAGGCTCTGCTCCACTTTTCAGCGAGAAAGAGCTACTAGAGGACAGTCAGCAGCTACTGCCCAGCCAAGATGTGGAGGAGACATCTGCCGCTTCCTCCACTAGGCGGGCAAGTAGTAATAAGGAGAGTGGCGTGGGAGCTGGTGTTGAGAGCTTCAGGCTTCTGAATCAGAGATGGTTGAGGAGGACATCAGTGACGTGTAGACACTACTCAATGATGATGATGTAGCTGATCACACTTGTGAGCCGGGTGACGAAGGGGTTTTATCATCATCGGGAGAAGAGGGTGCCAGCTTGCCCATGAGCCAGCGGCAGAGCCAGCAAGTCGTTAGCGTGGCCGGGAGTCAGCAGAGTGGCAGCAGTGGAAGGTCGGGAGCCAAATGCTCCCGGGGTAGACCACCCGCCTCACGGGAGCCTACCTGACCAGGAAATAGAGGTGCAGGGGCTCAAGGAGGCAGCAGCGGTAGCAGTCAGTCAGTGCGGACTGTTGGGGGGAAAATCACCTACTCGGCGGTGTGGCAGTTATTTTTTTTTAATCCGCCGGAGGAGGTGAATGTGGCCGTATGTAGAATCTCTGGGCAGAGGGTGAAGCGTGGCCAGGGTGCCAATGTTGGCATTACGGTCCTGCGTCAACATATGCAGCATCGCCATAAAGTGGCCTGGGACAACCGTGGCTTCGATGTGGTGGTCCAGCCTGCCGCAGCAACCGCTGCATCACCCACTGGCACAAACCCGGTTTCTGGCAGTCAAGGCTCCACCACCTCAGCCGAAGGGAGTTGTCTGTCCTTCCTATCATCTGCTGGTCCTGATGCTCCTGCTCCTCCTCCTCCTTGTCATGCATTCAGTCAGCAATCGATCACCGAAGCAATTGCCAAGAGAAAACAGTATGCGTGCATTAATCCAACGGTGCAGAAGCTGAATGTGCTCCTGTCCAAGTTGCTGGAGCTGCGGTCCCTCCCTTTCCAAGTGGTGGACTCTGCACGTTTCAGAGAACTGATGGCTTGTGCCGAGCCGAGGTGGAGAGTCCTAAGCTGTCATCAATTTGCCAAAAGGGCAGTACCAGCCCTGCACACACATGTAGAACAGAAGGTGGGCTAGTCCTTAACGCTGTCGGTGTCTGCCAAAGTGCACGGCAGGGCTGACGTGTGAAGCTGTAACTACGGTCAGGGACAATACATGTCCTTTACGGCCCACTGGGTGAATGTGGTTCCTGCACAGCCATACCAGCAGCTTGGCCAGGTGACACAGCTTCCGCCTCCACGTTGCCACGCCATTGGTCCAGCGACAATGCCCGCCCCTGCCTCCTCATCCTCCACTGCAGGGACAATGCACAGTGCCCCACCAGCATACCACATGTGCAGGGCACAGCGATGTCATGCTGTTCTGAACCTCGTTTGCCTGGGCAAACAGAGTCACACAGGGGAGGAACTGCTCCATGTCCTTCAGCAAGATATCGAATCCTGGCTTTCTCTGCGACAACTGAAAATCGGAACCATGGTGACCGACAACGGGAAGAACATTGTGTCTGCGCTGCATCAAGAAGGGCTGAGCGATGCGCCCTGCATGGCACACGTGTTCAATCTGGTTGTCAAGCGATTCCTGAAGTCTTTCACCCATCTGCAAGACACCATAAAAATGGCCAGGAAACTTTGCATGCACTTCAGCCACTCGTACACTGCAAAGCACACCCTCCTTGATCTGCAGCGGCAGAACAGCATCCCCCAACATAGGCTTATATGCGATGTTTCCACCCGTTGGAATTCCACCCTCCATATGTTGGACCGACTGTACAAACAGAAAGGCCATGAACAATTTCCTAATGATCCAAGTGGACAGGAGTACTCCCCTGTGTAACTTCGATGACAGCCAGTGGCAGTTCATTTGTGACACCTGCCATTTGCTCAGGCCCTTTGAGGATGCCACGTTATTTGTCAGTGGCCAGGACTACGGAATGAACAACGTCTTTCCACTGCTTCATGTCCTGGAACAGATGCTGCTACATATGGCTTGTCAGGGGACTGGAGACGTGTCAAGAGTCGGCCAAGAGATCTTTGCACCACTCAGGGTATTCCAATTTTGTTCCTTTCATCTTAACCTCAATCTCTATAATCGCCTGCTTTGCATTTTGTTTGGGGCGTTGCTGCTATGAGGTTCTGAGGTATGCTTTTTTAGCTAGCATTCTTTTTCCCTGTTATTTCGTGCACTGATCTCCCGGCCTCTCCTTGGGTCCTGCTCCTCATCTGTGTGTCCCGCCTTGTGCTGCCTCTTTTATTATACATGTATGTATTGTTCATATATATTTACAATAAAGTTTTTGGGATTTTCATATATACGAAAGTCAGTTTAATTTTTTGGTGATTAGGGGACTGGAGATGTGGCGCCTAAATCTCACAGCCACATGAGCCCAGTGGGGGCTGAACTGGAGGAGGAGGACATTGGAGCACAAGCAATGTCTATCAAAATGGGTGGTTTTGCTACAAAGGTGACAGGAGAGGAGGAGCAGGTGTCATGGTCCCGCCTGTGACAGGGACTAGAAGATCGAGGAGACTGGCTGCACGTGATTGACATCCTCTTTGGTTTCACTTTTCTGTGTTATTACTGGGGATGACCACACCAGGTGTAGATTAAGTGGTCATTCCTCCTCCTCTATTTAGTCTGGCCTCACCCATCATGCTATGCGGTTGATAGCTGCTTGTTTGTGGAAGTCCTGGTGTTGGTTCTGTTTGAGTTCCTGCTCGTCCGCATACTTCTGAAAGTTAAGTTTATCTTCTTTGTTGTTTGTTGTTTTCCCCGACCTGCTGTCATTGTGTCACTTTGCGGCCTCCTGATGCTGCTGCCACCTCCACACTATGTCACCTTGCCACTCTGTTGCCTCCTCATGCTGCTGCCACCTCCACTTTATGTCACCTTACCACTCTGTGGCCTCCTGATGCTGCCGCCACCACCACACTCTGTCATTGTGCCACTCTGCGGCCCTCTGATGCTGCCGCCACCTGCAGACTCTGTCATTGGGCCACTCTGTGGCCTCCTCATGCTGCTGCCACCTCCACACTCTGTCATTGGGCCACTCTGTGTCCTTCTGATGCTGCCGCCACCTCCAAACTATGTCACCTTGCCACTCTGTGGCCTCCTCATGCTGCTGTCACCTCCACTTTATGTCATCTTACCACTCTGTGGCCTCCTGATGCTGCCGCCACCACCACACTCTGTCATTGTGCCACTCTGCGGCCCTCTGATGCAGCCGCCACCTGCAGACTCTGTCATTGGGCCCCTCTGTGGCCTCCTCATGCTGCTGCCACCTCCACACTCTGTCATTGGGCCACTCTGTGTCCTTCTGATGCTGCCGCCACCTCCAAACTATGTCACCTTGCCACTCTGTGGCCTCCTCATGCTGCTGCCACCTCCACTTTATGTCACCTTGCCACTCTGTGGCCTCCTGATGCTGCCGCCACCTACAGACTTTTTCATTGGGCCACTCTGTGGCCTCCTGATGCTGCCACCACCACCAGACTCTGTCATTGGGCCACTCTGTGGTCTCCTCATGCTGCTGACTCCTCCACACTATGTCACCTTGCCACTCTGTGGTCTCCTGATGCTGCCGCCACCTCCACACTATGTCACCTTATTCAGCAGCCCACTCAGTAGAGCAAGCTTCAGGTAGAGCATTTCTTGTGCCGTAATTCAGAAGGAACAAACAACTTTCCCGGAGGACAAGAATCCGATGCATCTCCCTGGGCCTCCAACACCTCTGCCTCAAGGTCGGGATAAAGAGTGGATATTACTACCCCTTCAGACAAGATAGGACCAGGATCTTCCAAATTCCCCTCCTCCCGGGAAAGCTACGCGGCAAGGCATCCGCCTTGATGTTCTTAATCAAAGGGCGATAGGTGACAATGAAATTAAATCTAGTAAATAAACAACGACCATCTGGCCTGCCTTGGGTTCAGACGTTTAGCCGACTCCAGGTAAGCCAGATTCTTGTGATCAGTAATTACTGTAATGGGATGAACCGCTTCTTCCAACCAATGACGCCATTCCTCAAAAGCCAACTTAATGGCCAGCAATTCTCTATTGCCTACGTCATAATATCTTTCAGCAGCCGAGAGTTTCTTAGAGAAGAAAGCACATGGGAGCCATTTACTAGGACCCTGCGACGAAGACTGCTCCTAACCCTACCACCGATGCGTCAACCTCCACAATAAATGGCTGTGACACATCCGGCTGCACCAGTATAGGAGCAGAAGCAAAACGTCCTTTACCGCTGAAAAGGCTTGTAATGCCTCATCAGACCAGACTGAGAAATCCACACCTTTCTTAGTCATATCTGTTAATGGTTTAACAACAGTCGAGTAATTCAAGATAAATTTACGGTAGTAGTTGGTGAACAAAAAATTGCTGATTTTCGGGTCGATCCCGGTCCAAAACAGCACAGACTTTTTCAGGATCCATACGAAAACCCAAAGATGAGAGTAGGTAACCCAGGAATTGCACTTCCAGAACCGCAAATACACACTTCTCCATCTTAGCATACAATTTATTCTCCCTTAGGATCTGTAAGACCTGTCTCACGTGATCCTGATGCTTCTAAATGTCAGGGGAATAAATTAAAATATCATCCAGATACACCACCACAAACCTGCCTACCAGATGATGAAAGATGCCATTGATGAAATGTTGAAAAACAGCAGGAGCATTGGTCATTCCAAAAGGCGTGACCAAATTCTCAAAATGACCTTCAGGGGTATTAAATGTCGTCTTCCATTCGTCCCCCTCCTTGACCCTTACCAGATTATATGCCCCCCTCAAATCCAACTTAGAGAACACCTTGGCAACGACCATCTGATTGAACAAATCTGGGATCAAAGGAAGGGGATAGGGATCATCAGGGCCGCTGATAGGCCAGTACAGCTGGCCCAGTTGTACCGGGCCCGGCTGGCAGGGGGGCCCGGGCTGCCGACTCCCGAGCCATTTCAGGGCTCCAGATGGCGACCAAAATGGTCGCCAATGCGACTTAGAATTTACAAATGGCGACAAGACTTTTTAGTCTTGTTGCCTTTTGCGACTAGACCCGCCGCCGCAGCTCTGCTCAATACAGCGTCAGACACAGGAGCTGATGATAGTTCTCAGCAGCGCAGGAGGAGTCTCTCCCTCCCCCCTGTGCTGCCCCCGCCGCTGCCAATAAGAAGAGAGACGGGAGGAGGAGGAGGAGGGGCTGTGGCCACTGCGCCACCAATGAAGAAAACTGAGCTGTAATACAAATACAGGAGGCGGGTGCCGGAATCAAATAGCCGACACCCGACCTCTGTGACAGGGAGCTGCGATCCGCTGCGGTTGAGTTAACCCTTCAGGTGCGGTACCTGAGGGGTTAATTGTAGCTGATCGCAGCTCCCTGTCACAGAGGTCGGGTGCCGGCTATTTGATTCCGGCACCCGCCTCCTGTATTTGTATAAGAAACGTTGGTGGCACAGTGTGCCCCCCCCCCCCCCCCCACAGTGGGAAGTGCCAATGAGGGTTAAAAATAATAAAAGAAAATTAACTCACCTCCTCCAGTTGATAGCGTAGCAGCCGGTCTCCTGTTATTACTTCTTTCTTCAGGACCTGTGGTGACGTCACTGAGCTCATCACATGGCCCATTACCATGGTGATGGATCATGTGAGGAGCTCAGTGACGTCACCACAGGTCCTGAAGAAAGAAGTAAGAACAGGAGACCGGCAGCTACGCGATCAACTGGAGGAGGTGAGTTAATTATTTTTTTATTTTTTAACCCTCATTGGCACTGCCCGATGCACCACCAATGTTTATTATATTGAGGGGGCGCACTGCGCCACCAATGTTTATACTGGGGTGATGGGGCGCACTGCGCCACCAATGTTTATACTGGGGTGATGGGGCGCACTGCGCCACCAATGTTTATACTGGGGTGATGGGGGGGCGCACTGTGCCACCAATGTTTATACTGGGGTGATGGGGGGCGCACTGCGCCACCAATGTTTATACTGGGGTGATGGGGCGCACTGCTCCACCAATGTTTATACTGGGGTGATGGGGCGCACTGCGCCACCAATGTTTATACTGGGGTGATGGGGGGCGCACTGTGCCACCAATGTTTATACTGGGGTGATGGGGGGCGCACTGCGCCACCAATGTTTATACTGGGGTGATGGGGCGCACTGCGCCACCAATGTTTATACTGGGGTGATGGGGCGCACTGCGCCACCAATGTTTATACTGGGGTGATGGGGCGCACTGCGCCACCAATGTTTATACTGGGGTGATGGGGCGCACTGCGCCACCAATGTTTATACTGGGGTGATGGGGGGGCGCACTGCGCCACCAATGTTTATTATATTGACCTTCTACTATGCATTCTGTATTCAGAATGCTATTACTTTCCCTTATAACCATGTTATAAGGGAAAATAATACAGTGAATAGACTGTCACCTAGGAACCGTGCGTGAAAATCGCACCGCATCCGCACTTGCTTGCAGATGCTTGCGATTTTCACACAGCCCCATTAACTTCTATGGGGCCTGCGTTGCGTGAAAAACGCACAACAGAGCATGCTGCGATTTTCACGCAACGCACAAGTGATGTGTGAAAATCACCGCTCATATGCACAGCCCCATAGAAGTGAATGGGTCCGGATTTAGTGCGGGTGCATTCCGGTATTTTGAATGCTGGATCCGGCACTAATACATTCCTATGGGGAAAAATGCTGGATCCGGCATTCAGGCAAGTCTTCATTTTTTTTCGCCGGAGATAAAACCGTAGCATGCTGTGGTTTTATCTTTTGCCTGATCAGTCAAAATGACTGAACTGAAGACGTCCTGATGCAAACTGAACGGATTACTCTCCATTCAGAATGCATGGGGATATACCTGATCCGTTCTTTTCCGGTATAGAGCCCCCGTGACGGAACTCAATGCCGGAAATGAAAAACGCTAGTGTGAAAGTACTTTAAAATATTAAGTTTAAATCCCCCCTTTCCCAATTTTACATATAAAATATATAAACAATAAATAAATAAACATATTACATAGCGCTGTCCAAACTATTAAATTATTAAAAAATATCTCCTATGCGGTGAGCATTCGCCATTTTTTAGTCACCTTGTCACCCCAAAAAATAGCATAGGACTGTTTTATTATGAGCCGAATGTTTCATAAAATGCGAAATGCACGCGGCTTTTTTGTTTTTTTTGGGGGTTTTTTTGCGCGGTATTGAGTATCGCAATAATTTTTTATGGTGACGAAAGCGAATCAAAATTTTGGTTTCAAAACAACCCTACGCCGATCTGATCGGCGTAGCGTTGTCACGATACCAAAGATTTGATTCAGTTTCGATTTGGCGACTAAAAATTTGATTTGGCTCCTAAATTTTTCAGTTCAGGAGCCAATGGCTACTAGGTATTTTTTTTAGTCTGGAGCACTGCATTTTAAGTATTTTGCTGTCAGTGGGCTGGCTCCAGTAACAGCAGGCAGTGTGGGGGCGGCGCTCACTCACTGACGTCACACGCCTGCTCCTCCCACTAGGCGGCGCAGGCGCGTGACATCAGTGAGTGAGCGCTGCCGCCCGCACTTGTTACTGGAGGCTGGAGGGTGGAGGGAGGAGGCAGGAGCTGAATGTAAGGTAGTATTTTAGTAAAGAGATGAGCGCTGTGCCTGTGCTAAAATTAAAGTTACTGTCTGCAGCCTGCACGGCTGCACCGATTTATTAATGTATACTACTGTGAGTGGCGGGGGGGGGATCTATATGGATGATGTCATGACGGCACTGTTATAGGGAGGGCGGGGGATCCGTGGATGGCACTGTTATGGGGGGGGGGGGGGTCTGTCATGTGGATGACACTTATGGGGGGGGCCGGGGGGTCTGTGGATGACACTTATGGGGGGGATCTGTGGATGGCACCATTATGGAGGGAGGGGGATCTGTGGATGACACTGTTATGGGGGGGATCTGTGGATGACACTGTTATGGGGGGATCTGTGGATGACTGTTATGGGGGGGATCTGTGGATGGCATGAGCATGAACTTGCAAGACAGCTAAACTTTAAAGACCTTATAAATGAGTTTGCTGAAGCAAAGGTACGAAGAATGTCCACTACAAATTTGTAACACCTTTGGCAAAATGGGAAAGGACTAGTGAAACTGGTCAGTGTTTTTGGGTGAAGCCATAAATATATGCACATATGCAGACTGTGAATGTTCAATTGCACTCTGAACTTGGGTCGTTTGACTCCTGTTGTTTTTGTGCCTGTTGGCGCACTTATGTTTACCCAGTTGTCTACAGTAAACTATCTTTAACGAGACCTGGCTTGTTGTTTTTTTTCCACCTTTATCATTTGTTTAATCTTCCTAATTTTTTCAAAATACCACTTCATTTATTCATTAATGTTTTTTTATTACATATTGATATTAAAGAGGTCTGTTCTCATCTGAAAACAGTATTTATTTTGGATAATAAAACTTATAACTGGCTGGAGAAAAATAAATATCACTTGTAGACAAATCTGCATGTTGTTTCAAGGCGGCGTCTGGGGAGGGGCCAAGGGCGGGGCCAGGGGTGTGGCTGAAGGAGGGATCAGGGGGTGGAGCTGAAGGGGGCCCCGTCATGTATGCTGTACGGGGCCCCATGATTTCTATCAGCGGCCCTGGGGATCATGGACAGTAGTGCGATTAAGCTCAGGGA